>NW_025923837.1:148210-181276 GCF_902655055.1 Lutra lutra | reverse complement strand
AAAAAGAAAGCCAAAGTTGGTGGCATCACAATTCCAGACTTCAAGCTCTATTACAAAGCTGTCATCATCAAGACAGCATGGTACTGGCACAAAAACAGACACATAGATCAATGGAACAGAATAGAGAGCCCAGAAATGGACCCTCAACTCTATGGTCAACTCATCTTCGACAAAGCAGGAAAGAATGTCCAATGGAACAAAGACAGCCTCTTCAATAAATGGTGTTGGGAAAATTGGACAGCCACATGCAGAAAAATGAAATTGGATCATTTCCTTACACCACACACGAAAATAGACTCAAAATGGATGAAGGACCTCAATGTGAGAAAGGAATCCATCAAAATCCTCGAGGAGAACACAGGCAGCAACCTCTTCGACGTCAGCCGCAGCAACATCTTCCTAGGAACATCACCAAAGGCAAGGGAAGCAAGGGCAAAAATGAACTTTTGGGATTTTATCAAGATCAAAAGCTTTTGCACAGCAAAGGAAACAGTGAACAAAACCAAAAGACAACTGACAGAATGGGAGAAGATATTTGCAAATGACATATCTGATAAAGGGCTAGTGTCCAAAATCTATAAAGAACTTAGCAAACTCAACACCCAAAGAACAAATAATCCAATCAAGAAATGGGCAGAGGACATGAACAGACATTTCTGCAAAGAAGACATCCAGATGGCCAACAGACACATGAAAAAGTGCTCCATATCACTCGGCATCAGGGAAATACAAATCAAAACCACCATGAGATATCACCTCACACCAGTCAGAATGGCTAAAATTAACCAGTCAGGAAATGACATATGCTGGCGAGGATGCGGAGAAAGGGGAACCCTCCTACACTGTTGGTGGGAATGCAAGCTGGTGCAACCCCTCTGGAAAACAGCATGGAGGTTCCTCAAAATGTTGAAAATAGAACTACCCTATGACCCGGCAATTGCACTGCTGGGTATTTACCCTAAAGATACAAACGTAGTGATCCGAAGGGGCACGTGCACCCGAATGTTTATAGCAGCAATGTCTACAATAGCCAAACTATGGAAAGAACCTAGATGTCCATCAACAGACGAATGGATAAAGAAGAGTGGTATATATACACAATGGAAGACTATGCAGCCATCAAAAGAAATGAAATCTTGCCATTTGCGACGACGTGGATGGAACTAGAGGGTATCATGCTTAGCGAAATAAGTCAATCGGAGAAAGACAACTATCATATGATCTCCCTGATATGAGGGAGAGGAGATGCAACATGGGGGGTCGACGGGGTAGGAGAAGAGTAAATGAAACAAGATGGGATTGGGAGGGAGACAAACCATAAGTGACTCTTAATCTCACAAAACAAACTGAGGGTTGATGGGGGGAGGGGGTTGGGAGAGGGGGTGGGGTTATGGATATCGGGGAGGGTATGTGCTATGGTGAGTGTTGTGAAGTGTGTAAACCTGGCGATTCGCAGACCTGTACCCCTGGGGATAAAAATATATGTTTATAAAGCTGTAAAAAAAGGAAAGAAAGAAAGAAAGAAAGGATGAATCCCCAAGTTTTGTAGCAACATGGACGGGACTGGAAGAGATTATGCTGAGTGAAATAAGTCAAGCAGAGAGAGTGAATTATCATATGGTTTCACTTATTTGTGGAGCATAACAAATAGCATGGAGGACAAGGGGAGATGGAGAGGAGAAGGGAGTTGAGGGAAATTGGAAGGGGAGGTGAACCATGAGAGACTATGGACTCTGAAAAACGATCTGAGAATTTTGAAGGGGTGGGGGGTGGGAGGTTGGGGGCACCAGGTGGTGGGTATTGTAGAGGGCACGGATTGCATGGAGCACTGGGTGTGGTGCAAAAATAATGAATACTGTTATGCTGAAAAAAATAAAAATATTAAAAAAAAAAAAAGAAAAGAAAATAGACGGAGAGATTAAAAGCTTCCAGGACAAACAAAAACTGAAAGAATTTGCAAATACCAAACCAGCTCTACAGGAAATATTGAAAGGGGTCCTCTAAGCAAAGAGAGACCCTCAAAGTAGTAGATCAGAAAGGAACAGAGACAATATACAATAACAGTCACCTTACAGGCAATACAATGGCACTAAATTCATATCTCTCAATACTTACCCTGAATGTTAATGGGCTAAATGCCCCAATCAAAAGACACAGGGTATCAGAATGGATAAAAAAACAAAAACCATCTATATGTTGCCTACAAGAAACTCATCTTACACCTGAAGACACCTCCAGGTTTAAAGTGAGGGGGTGGAAAAGAATTTACCATGCTAATGGACATCAGAAGAAAGCAGGAGTGGCAATCCTTATATCAGATCAATTAGATTTTAAGCCAAAGATTATAATAAGAGATGAGGAAGGACACTATATCATACTCAAAGGAACTGTCCAACAAGAAGATCTAACAATTTTAAATATCTATGCCCCTAACGTGGGAGCAGCCAACTATATAAACCAATTAATAACAAAATCAAAGAAACGCATCGACAAGAATACAATTATAGTAGGGGATTTTAACACTCCCCTCACTGAAATGGACAGATCATCCAAGCAAAAGATCAACAAGGAAATCAAGGCCTTAAATGACACACTGGACCAGATGGACATCACAGATATATTCAGAACATTTCATCCCAAAGCAACAGAATACACATTCTTCTCTAGTGCACATGGAACGTTCTCCAGAATAGATCACATTCTTGGTCCTAAATCAAGTCTCAACCGGTATCAAAAGATTGGGATCATTCCCTGCATATTTTCAGACCACAATGCTCTAAAGCTAGAACTCAATCACAAGAGGAAATTTGGAAAGAAGCCAAATACATGGAGACTAAACAGCATCCTTCTAAAGAATGAATGGGTCAACCAGGAAATCAAAGAAGAATTGAAAAAATTTATGGAAACAAATGATAATGAAAACACAACAGTTCAGAATCTGTGGGACACAACAAAGGCAGTCCTGAGAGGAAAATATATAGCGGTACAAGCCTTTCTCAAGAAACAAGAAAGGTCTCAGGTACACAACCTAAGCCTACACCTAAAGGAGCTGGACAAAGAACAAGAAAGAAACCCTAAACCCAGCAGGAGAAGAGAAATCATAAAGATCAGAGCAGAAATCAATGAAATAGAAACCAAAAAAAAAAACAATAGAACAAATCAACGAAACTAGGAGCTGGTTCTTTGAAAGAATTAATAAGATTGATAAACCCCTGGCCAGACTTATCAAAAAGAAGAGAGAGGACCCAAATAAATAAAATCATGAATGAAAGAGGAGAGATCACAACGAACACCAAAGAAATACAGACAATTATAAGAACATACTATGAGCAACTCTACGCCAACAAATTTGACAATCTGGAAGAAATGGATGCATTCCTAGAGACATATAAACTACCACAACTGAACCAGGAAGAAATAGAAAGCCTGAACAGACCCATAACCAGTAAGGAGATTGAAACAGTCATCAAAAATCTCCAAACAAACAAAAGCCCAGGGCCAGACGGCTTCCCGGGGGAATTCTACCAAACATTTAAAGAAGAACTAATTCCTATTCTCCTGAAACTGTTCCCAAAAATAGCAATAGAAGGAAAACTTCCAAACTCATTTTATGAGGCCAGCATCACCTTGATCCCAAAACCAGACAAGGATCCCAACAAAAAAGAGAACTACAGACCAATATCCTTGATGAACACAGATGCAAAAATTCTCGCCAAAATACTAGCCAATAGGATTCAACAGTACGTTAAAAGGATTATTCACCACGACCAAGTGGGATTTATTCCAGGGCTGCAAGGCTGGTTCAACATCCCCAAATCAATCAATGTGATACAACACATTAATAAAAGAAAGAACAAGAACCATATGATACTCTCCATAGATGCTGAAAAAGCATTTGACAAAGTACAGCATCCCTTCCTGATCAAAACTCTTCAAAGTGTAGGGATAGACGGCACATACCTCAATATTATCAAAGCCATCTATGAAAAACCCACCGCAAATATCATTCTCAATGGAGAAAAACTGAAAGCTTTTCCGCTAAGGTCAGGAACACGGCAGGGATGTCCGTTATCACCACTGCTATTCAACATAGTACTAGAAGTCCTAGCCTCAGCAATCAGACAACAAAAGGAAATTAAAGGCATCCAAATCGGCAAAGAAGAAGTCAAACTATCACTCTTTGCAGATGATATGATACTCTATGTGGAAAACCCAAAAGACTCCACTCCAAAACTGCTAGAACTTGTACAGGAATTCAGTAAAGTGTCAGGATATAAAATCAACGCACAGAAATCAGTTGCATTTCTCTACACCAACAACAAGACAGAAGAAAGAGAAATTAAGGAGTCCATCCCATTTACAATCGCACCCAAAACTATAAGATACCTAGGAATAAACCTAACCAAAGAGACTAAGAATCTATACTCAGAAAACTATAAAGTACTCATGAAAGAAATGGAGGAAGACACAAAGAAATGGAAAAATGTTCCATGCTCCTGGATTGGAAGAATAAATATTGTGAAAATGTCTATGCTACCTAAAGCAATCTACACATTTAATGCAATTCCTATCAAAGTACCATCCATTTTTTTCAAAGAAATGGAACAAATAATCCTAAAATTTATATGGAACCAGAAAAGACCTCGAATAGCCAAAGGAATATTGAAAAAGAAAGCCAAAGTTGGTGGCATCACAATTCCAGACTTCAAGCTCTATTACAAAGCTGTCATCATCAAGACAGCATGGTACTGGCACAAAAACAGACACATAGATCAATGGAACAGAATAGAGAGCCCAGAAATGGATCCCTCAACTCTATGGTCAACTCATCTTCGACAAAGCAGGAAAGAATGTCCAATGGAACAAAGACAGCCTCTTCAATAAATGGTGTTGGGAAAATTGGACAGCCACATGCAGAAAAATGAAATTGGATCATTTCCTTACACCACACACGAAAATAGACTCAAAATGGATGAAGGACCTCAATGTGAGAAAGGAATCCATCAAAATCCTCGAGGAGAACACAGGCAGCAACCTCTTCGACGTCAGCCGCAGCAACATCTTCCTAGGAACATCACCAAAGGCAAGGGAAGCAAGGGCAAAAATGAACTTTTGGGATTTTATCAAGATCAAAAGCTTTTGCACAGCAAAGGAAACAGTGAACAAAACCAAAAGACAACTGACAGAATGGGAGAAGATATTTGCAAATGACATATCAGATAAAGGGCTAGTGTCCAAAATCTATAAAGAACTTAGCAAACTCAACACCCAAAGAACAAATAATCCAATCAAGAAATGGGCAGAGGACATGAACAGACATTTCTGCAAAGAAGACATCCAGATGGCCAACAGACACATGAAAAAGTGCTCCATATCACTCGGCATCAGGGAAATACAAATCAAAACCACCATGAGATATCACCTCACACCAGTCAGAATGGCTAAAATTAACCAGTCAGGAAATGACAGATGCTGGCGAGGATGCGGAGAAAGGGGAACCCTCCTACACTGTTGGTGGGAATGCAAGCTGGTGCAACCCCTCTGGAAAACAGCATGGAGGTTCCTCAAAATGTTGAAAATAGAACTACCCTATGACCCTGCAATTGCACTGCTGGGTATTTACCCTAAAGATACAAACGTAGTGATCCGAAGGGGCACGTGCACCCGAATGTTTATAGCAGCAATGTCTACAATAGCCAAACTATGGAAAGAACCTAGATGTCCATCTACAGACGAATGGATAAAGAAGAGTGGTATATATACACAATGGAATACTATGCAGCCATCAAAAGAAATGAAATCTTGCCATTTGCGACGACGTGGATGGAACTAGAGGGTATCATGCTTAGCGAAATAAGTCAATCGGAGAAAGACAACTATCATATGATCTCCCTGATATGAGGGAGAGGAGATGCAACATGGGGGGTCGACGGGGTAGGAGAAGAGTAAATGAAACAAGATGGGATTGGGAGGGAGACAAACCATAAGTGACTCTTAATCTCACAAAACAAACTGAGGGTTGATGGGGGGAGGGGGTTGGGAGAGGGGGTGGGGTTATGGATATCGGGGAGGGTATGTGCTATGGTGAGTGTTGTGAAGTGTGTAAACCTGGCGATTCGCAGACCTGTACCCCTGGGGATAAAAATATATGTTTATAAAGCTGTAAAAAAAAAAAAAGAAAGAAAGAAAGAAAGAAAGAAAGAAAGAAAGAAAGAAAGAAAGAAAGAAAGAAAGAAAGAAAGGATGAATACCCAAGTTTTGTAGCAACATGGACAGGACTGGAAGAGATTATGCTGAGTGAAATAAGTCAAACAGAGAGAGTCAATTATCATATGGTTTCACTTATTTGTGGAGCATAACAAATAGCATGGAGGACAAGGGGAGATGGAGAGGAGAAGGGAGTTGAGGGAAATTCGAAGGGGAGGTGAACCATGAGAGACTATGGACTCTGAAAATACGATCTGAGAATTTTGAAGCGGTGGGGGGTGGGAGGTTGGGGGCACCAGGTGGTGGGTATTGTAGAGGGCACGGATTGCATGGAGCCCTGGGTGTGGTGCAAAAATAATGAATACTGTTATGCTGAAAAAAATAAAAAAAATAAAAAAAATAAAATAAAGATAGAGTTGATGGTCCATATCTGGGCTCTACTCTGTTCCACTGCTGTATGTGTCTGTTGCTATGACAGTACCATGCTGTCTTGGTGATCACAGCTTTGCAGTAAAACTTGCAATCAGGCAATGGGATGCCCCCAGTTTTGTTTTCCTTTTTCCAACATTTCCTTATCAAATCTGGGTCTCTTCTGATTCCATACAAATTTTATAATTGTTTGCTCCAGGTCTTTGAAAAATGCCAGTGGAATTTTGTTCAGAATGGCATTGAAAGTATAGATTGCTCTAAGCAGTATAGACATTTGAACAATGTTTATTTTTCTGATTCATGAGTATGGAATGGTCTTCATTGTTTTTGTGTCTTCTTCAATTTCTTTCATGGGTTTTCTGTAGTTCCTCAAGTACAGATCCTTTACCTCTTTGGTTAGGCTTATGCCCAGGTATCTTATGATTCTTGGTGCTATATTAAATGGAATCAATTCTCTAACTTCCCTTTCTGTGTTTTCATTGTTAGTGTATAAGAAATCAACTTATTTATGTACATTGACTTCGTATCCTGCCACATTCCTGAATTGCTGAATGGGTTCTAGTAGTTTGGGGATGGAGTCTTTTGGGTTTTCCATATAAAATATCATGTCATCTGCTAAGAGAGAGAGTTCGACTTCTTCATTGCCAATTTGAATACCTTTTATTTCTCTTTGTTGTCTGATTGATGTAGCAAGGTCTTCTAATACTATGTTGAACAAGAGAGGTGAGAGTGGGCATCCTTGTCATGTTCCGGAACTCAAAGGGAAGGCTGTCAGCTTATCCCCATTGAGAATGATATCCACTGTGGGTTTTTCATAGATAGATTTTATGAAATTGAGGAATTTTCCCTCTATCCCTATAATTTGAAATGTTTTAATCAGGAATGATGCTGGATTTTGTCAAATGGATTTTCTGAATCATTGAGGGGACTATTTAGTTTTTCTCTCTTCTCTTATTGATTTGTTTTAACACATTGATTGATTTGGAATGTTGAACCACTATTGCAACCCAGGGATGAATCCGTATTACCTAGGATCTTGTTGAGAATCTTAGCATCCATATTCATCAGGGATATTGATCTGAAATTCTATTTTTGGGGGGTTTCTTTCTTTGTTTGGGGACCAGAGTACTACTGTCTTAATAAAACCAGTCTGGAAGTTTTCCTTCTGCTTCAATTTTTTGAAATAGCTTCAGGAGAGTAGATATTATTTCTTCTTTCAATGTTTGGTAGAATTCTCAAGGGAGTCATTCAATTACTGGGGTCTTGTTTGTTCAGGAGGTTTTTGATCACTGCTTCAATTTTGTTACTAGGTATCATTCTCTTCAGGTTGTCAATTTCTTCCTGATTCAGTTTTGGAAGTTTACAGATTTCCAGGAATGCATCCATTTCATCTAAGTTGCTTAACTTATTGGCATATAAGTGTTGAGAAATTTCTAATGATTATTCCTATTTCCTTGGTGTTAATAGTGATCTTTCCCTTTTCATTCATAATTTTATTAATCTGGGCCTTCTCTCTTTTCTTTTAGATTAGTTTGGCCAATGGTTTATCGATCTCATTGATTCTTTCAAGAAAACCTCTTCTAGTTTCATTGATGTGTTCTACTGTATCTCTAGTTTCTATGTCATTGATCTCTGCTCTAATCTTGATTACTTCCTTTCTTTTGTGAGGAGTTGGCTTAATTTGTTGTTGATTCTCCAGTTCTTAAGGTGTAGAGACAGCTGGTATATTCTGGATTTTTCCATTTTTCTAGGGAGGCTTGGATGGCTATGTATTTCCCCCTTATAACGGAATTTGTTGTATCCCATAGGTTTTGGATGGAAGTGCCTTCATTCTCATTGGTTTCCATGAATTGCTTATGTTCTTTTTTGATTTCCTGGTTGACCCAAGCATTCTTAAGCAAGGTGTTCTTTAGGTTCTAGGTGGTTGAATCCCTTCCAAACTTTTTATTGAGGTTGAGCTCCAATTTCAAAGCATTGTGATCTGAGAATATGCAGGGAATAATCTCAATCTTTTGGGATCGGTCGAGCCCTGATTTGTGACCCAATATGTGGTCCATTATGGAGAAGGTTCCATGTGCACTCAAGAAGAATGAGTATTCTGTTGTTTGAGGGTGGAATGTTCTGTATATATCTTTAAGGTCCATCTGGTTCAATGTGTCATTCTATGCTCTTGTTTCTTTATTGATTTTCTTTTTGGATGATCTATTACTGAGAGAGGCATGTTAAGATTCCCTACTATTAATATATTCATATCAGTATGACTCTTTATCTTGATTAACAGTTGTTTTATGTAGTTGACTGCTCCCATATTGGGGGCATAAATATTTACAATTGTTTGATCTTCTTGGTGGGTAGACCATTTAACAATGATGTAGTGTCCTTCTGTATCTTTGACTACAGTCTTTGATTTAAAATCTAATTTATCTGATATGAGAATCACTACACCAGCCTTCTTTTGAGGCCCATTGGCATGAAAGATGCTTCTCCATCCCTTCACATTCAGTCTGGATGTACTCTTAGGTCAAAAATGGGTCTCTTGTAGACAACATATGGATGGGTCCTGTTGTTTTATTCAATCTGCAACCCTGTGCCATTTTTACGGGAGCATTTAGGCTATTCACATTGAGAGTGATTATTGAGAGATACATTTTATTGGCATCATGTTACTTGTGAAGTCTTTGTTTCTATAGATTGTTTCCATAAATTTCTGTTCAGTGATATTCTTGTTTTTTTTTTTTTTTTTCCAGATTTATAGAGCCCCTCTTAATATTTCTTGTAGTGCCAGCTTGGTGGTCACATACTTTTTTGAACGTTGCAGGTCATGGAAGTTCTTTATCTCTCCATCCATTTTGACTGTCAGTCTTGCTGGATAAAGTATTCTGTGCTGCATGTTCTTCTCATTTAGTGTGCTGAATACAGTGTGCCAACCCTTTCTGGCTTGCCACGATTCTGTGGACAGGTCTGACATTATTCTGATGTGCTTTCCTCTGTATGAAAGGAATTTCTTCCACCTAGCTGCTCTCAAGTGCTCCTGTCTAAAATTATGATTCATCATTTGCACAATAAGCTGTCTGGAGGTCTTTCTAGATTCTGTGATCTTTGGGGGAGTCCTTTCTGCCTCTAGGACATGAACTCTCATTCCATTCTTCAGGTTGGGAAAATTTTCATGGAGAATTTGTTCAACTATATCCCTTGTCTTCTTTCTTTCTCCTCCCCCTCAGGGATTCCAATAATTATAACTTTGGAATGTTTCATGGCATCATTTATTTCCCTAATTCTGTTTTCATGGCATCTAAGCTATTTGTTCCAGTCTTCCTCCTGATCCTTTTTCTCTATCAGTTTTTCCTCTAGATCACTAATTCTATCTTCTGCCTCAATTACTCTAGCTGTTAGAGAATTTAAATTAGATTGGAACTCATTGAGAGCATTTAAAATATCATCCCTGGTGGCTTTCACTTCTGCTCTAATCAATTCCATTTTGTCATCAATGGCTTTCTCCAACCTAGCCATTGCCTGGGTAATTGTGAGCCCGAATTCCCTTTCCCATATACTGTTTATATCCATATCCAATAGCTCTGATGGAGAGGGCACAGTCTCTGAATTTTTCCTCTGTTGGGCATTCTTCCTCCTAGTATTTTGGTGAGAATTGGCTGAAGGGATGTGTAACTGAATGTGTCAACCATGGTGCAGGTAATGTGCACTCTGGAACACTTATGAGCTATAGGATGTCCCCACCAAAAAGAAAGAAAAAGAAAAAGTGAGAGAGAGAGAACGAGAGAGAGAGAGAGAGAGAGATACAGGAAAAAAAAAAAAGAAAAAATAAAAGAGAAGACCCCGCCTGAATGGACCCCAAACGTAATATTTATAAAGTATACAAACAGAGCAGACAAGCAAAAAGGGAAAAAAATGACAAGGGAAAAAAAACGCAGCCAAAATGAACCCCAAGTGTAAGATTTATATACTACCAGAACAAAAACAAATACACAGAAACCGAGAGAGAAAAAAAAAAAAAAAAGATTGGAAGGTGGATATAAATTCTCTTTATCTTTAAAGATAAAGATATATCTTGATATCTTTGTTAAAATTATCTCTTGATATCTTTGTTAAAGAGGACTCAATGTAAAAAAATAAATAAAAAACAAGACGACTCAACATTCCTGTGATAAAGGGGGATTAAGCTGGTTTATTTGTAGGGTTAGCATTGATTGGGGAAAGGGGATTACCTTGAAGCATATCTCTATAAGAATATTGATAAATAAATAAATAAATAAATAAAATTTAAAAATAAGAAAGCAAAAGAAAAACACAGGTAATGTTTCAAAAAACTTCAATTTAAGAGGTTATTATGAAATTTGTTGTACTAAACCGCTCATTGTGATGGTAAGTAGGTTAAAACTATTTAAAAAAAATTGAAAAGAATGAGAATAGTGGGAACGAATTAAAATAGAAGTTTTATCTATGAAGTAATGGTGTTTGTCCTCTTGTTTTTGTATTGATTGATTGATTGATTGATTGATTGGCTGGCTTTCTGAGGGAGGGGCCTGCCACTTGATTTTCCTTTCAGTCTTGCTAGAGTTGAGTCCTCCTACCATCTATCAATGGTCTCAGCTCTGAGGAAACAGGTTTTTCAGGCGTTTGTTTTCTGGAGTTTTCTGGCTTTTTGTTTTGATTTTTTTTCTCTCTTTGGTGGCTTTTGGCAGTTCTTTGGAGGTTTAGAGGAAAGCAAACTGCACACAGACCTCTGTCTCAGAGAGAAGCCTCAGTCTGTTCCCTTCTGGGTGCTCCAGAGCCTATAAATTTCCGCTCTGCAGCCATAGGGCACGTCCCCAGACAAGGTCTCAGGGGCCAGAGGAAATTCTGCTTTTACCCAAAACCACGAGAAGTACTAGTCCAGAGAGCTGGCTTCCAGGGGCTGCCTCCAGTGCTGCTGTATGGGCCCGTCCAGTCCTCCAGTGAGCTCCCAACCAGAGATAGCACACTGAGATTTTCACTCTGGTCAGTTCTGGAAGTGTTCAGACTCTCCAGGTCCTAGAGAGCACTGGCTAGTGCCTGTTCAGAACTCTCTTAGGGGAGTGGTTTTTGTTGCTGGACCTACTGTTTGTGCGTGCAGATTGCAAAAGGCTATGGTCCTAGAGAGTGCTGGCTGACATCCACAACAGACTCTGTCACGTGCACCATCACCGAGATGTTCTCATGCACGCCAGCAACTTGGGGACCAAGGAGTGGCTTCTTCGCTACACTTTCTCTGGCACAGCACCAGTGGTGGCCATCCTAGGTCCCTGGGATTAATTCCCTGTCCTTAACTGCCCGATTCCACCAATTTCCACTTAAGACCTTTTCCTCTTTTTGAGTGCTTGCAACCAGATTCCAAGTAAATGCTAGTCCCCAATCACAGGGCACTCTCGGATTGGGGTATTACTTTCTAATGGATCACTTCTGGAGACTCTCCCACTTGTGTTTATCTCCCAATATCAGCCGGGTATTCCCACTCCACTTTACCTGTCCACTGTTGTCTTCTGCCCCCTTAGAGACCCAGTAGTGTATAATTCTAATCTCAGGCTGATTTCATGGGTGATCAGAGTTCTTTGGTAGATAATCAGCTCACTTTAGGGGACCTATTGAAACAGCACTTCCTACTTCTCTGCCATCTTGTCTCCACCTGATAAGAGAGACAGAATCCTCAAGAAAACTCTACCCTATGTACACAGCCCGACAAGGAGCTCAATCTCAGGATGCTGAGATCATGAACTGACCAAAAGCATGACTCTTGGGATTCAGACAAGGAACCACCTAGTCACATGAGTACTTTAATGTCTGTGGGCCCTCTTGTTTCACCTCTTGCCATAAGTCACAGGGATCCTGGGGGATTGGTCTGTGCTTCAACCCCTCAAACTTCTGGGGGTTATAGCACTGTCTCATGGCTCCTCTGTTTCACCTAAAGGTAAAATTTGCTCACCAATGAAGAAGAGTAAGACCCACGTGCTATGGACAAATGGAGCCAACCTGAGAGAGAAGCAAACAACTAATCTGGTGCCAGTCCTGGGAGACCTCAGCTACCTTGACATATTCCTGCGTTCATACTGAGTCTTTGTCACCACGCCAGAGTTGGTGGACCTCCTGTTTTCAAGGTGAGCACCCTGCCCCTAACTGCCCAGTGGGATTTGGTCATGGCCTCATTGTGAGTTTAGGATGTCCCAAAACTTGCCAAACATCAGTTTTCTCCTGACTGGGGCAGAGTTATTTTAAGGACTCAGTGGGGTTTTGAAAGGAAAGTTCATATGGGTCCCTGGGGCTGTTCAATGGTCTGCTAGACGGCCTGTGTTTGTACTCATTTAAGATTGTTCTGCTTGTCATAATGAAGCCACTGCCCTATGCCTTACTATCATGATGGTCTTGATCCAGGTTATTTGTCCATTTAAAAGGAGATCTGAGACTCTATCTGGGGTCTGTGCCTGGGAGAAACCACAGCAGGGATCCCCAGGGGTAAGCAGTGGGACCAGGTCCACTCAGATATCTGTGATGGGCTAGGTAAGGCCCTTTCATTTAGCAAGCATTCAGGAAGCCCCACTTGGCACAGGCGCTCCACTAAGAACTGACTGTGAACCCTGCACAGATCAGACAGCACCCCAGGGCTCCAGACTAGTCAGGGGTCAGGCAGTGACACTGGACACGATGACAGGTAGCATCCACAGGACATTTCATGTGATGCTCCCTGGCCTCCTCTAGATATGCTTGCATTTTCTCCAGTTATGATGAGGTTGGCAGAGTGCAAGAGCAGCGGCATATGTGAGTGAGCTTTGGCTGATGCAGGAGTACCTCCCCTCTCCCAGACAGCAACCAGGGAACTGTGAGTTGGAGGGACTCTTGGACCCTCATCCCACACATCTGTGATTCCTATTTAAAGGTGATGGTCTGAGAGTTTCTTCTGGATAAGGGAAAGGGCCCAGGGTGGTGTGGGCTCTGTGGCAGAGCAAATCGGGCTGGAGGACAGCCTTAGCCCCTAAGAGAGTCATTGAGAACCCAGCACACTCCCAGCCCTGACTCTTCTTCAATCCTAGGACCCAGAACAGAGGCTGTGGGAATCATCACATTCAGCAATCTGTTAGAACCTGAACACTGGGTACTCACAGGGTGATCAGGAGACCCAGTGAGTGCTCAGGGACCAAACATTGAGCACCCTGTGGGATATTAGTGTCAGTGGAAGGAGACCCACTCGTGGCACTTGGTGAAAGAGGCAGCAGTTGGGCACAGGAGGTAATGCTTGAGGTATTGGAAGGGTACTGGGAAGGCCTAGCTAGAGACAGAGTCCTTTTGTTCCCTCCTTGGTTGGATCCTCACAGAGCAGTGGTGTGAGCAGTGAGGGTAATTCAGAGGCCAGACACCAACCCTCGCTGGGCATATGCAGTTGAATTCAAGTGGCAAGTGGGCAAGGAGACAGAGTGAAGAGTATGTCCAGCTCCCCTGGGAAGAACAGATGTTCTCACACCATTGATCAAGGACACACATGCATAAAGGCTTTTTGCCAACCTGTTGTCTGAGACCAGACCTGTTTCAGTCATGAGTGCCAGATCATAGGTGGACACGGACTAGGACTGGTCTCTGACAGGACCTGGAAGCCCAGGGACCCATATCTGTGCAAGGGCTCCCTGTGATAATGGTTTGGGAGGGTTCCCTGTCCTCTGACTCCTCTGCCCTACTGTCTATCACCAGGGCCATCTCCTCCATCTTGAACACATGGCAAGAACAATAGCCCAGGAATTTTGTCCAGGCCCCAGAATTTCCCAGTCTGAATATGTTGCTGGTATACCTGGGGCTCAATATGCCAGGCTCAGATTTGGAGCACCATGTCCAGCTTCTGGTCTTATAGCTGCAACAGCTTGAGCCCACAGAGCCAGAGTCTGGAAGTGAGAAGGGCTGTGCTGACTGATATGGGCCTGTGGAGGAAACTGGGTGGGCCACACTGAGCAAGCCTCCATATAGTGCAGTTGGGCCAAGAGGAGTGAGTAGTCTCAGATCCCTGTCCCCATGGTCTTTAGTCAGGGAGACCTCCCAGGGATTGGTTCTTAGACACAGCCAGGATGGAATGGTGGGAAAAGTTTCCTTTATTTAGAAAGTACATGGGAAGTCAATCATGCTGATGATACTGTCTCTTCATGGACCCATAAAACTAGGCGCAGAGCAGGATCCTGATCCACCTCAGCAACTTGGCCCAGCTCCCAATGTGGCACCCACTGTATCATCAGAGTCAAAGCTGGCCCACCACATCCCTGGTGCTGGAGCTCACCCCTCAGCAAGAACATTGGTTCCACCTCCCCTTTGCTGGTGGTATTCAGGGCTGTAATTCACTCTCCTTAGATGTCAGCCCCTTTGCCAGATCCGATGGTCCAGCGGGGTCCTGCCCCTACTCCTGGGGTTCCTGAAGGGCTCGATCCCACAGTGGTCTCAGTGGAATAACCAGCCTCAACCTCCAAGCAGCAGCTCATACTGGCTGGAACCCCACTGATGTATTCCCCTTCCCTGTATTTGCTCTCTATGTAATTTTTGTGTTTTGTATACACCTGCATAATGCCTTAATAGATTTTGTACATTAAATGAAGTAGAATATGAGTTTACATAAATGTTTTCTCTGATCCTTTTCAATGGTATATTGAGGTGCCTTTAAGTACATTAAGAGTGTTGCACAACCATTGACTTGGTGAACTTTTCCATCACAGAGAAACCTGGGCTACTTATTACTCACTGCTCATTCCCCACTTCAGTCCCTGCAACCACTGCTCTTCACTCTGTCTCTGGTATTTTACTTCCTCTGGGATTTTCATGTGCCTGGAATCCTAAAATTTGGCCTTCTCTGTCTGGCTACAGAACACAAGAAAGATACACAATTTTTCAATGTTTTATAAAAATAACCTTTTATTACAAAGGAATGTTCCTGGAAGAACAGTCATCATGGGAAGCCCCCAAATAAACTACTTTCATTATCTAGGGTAGTGTTCCCTTTCATAAGGACTTCTTGAATGGCAGAAACCGGGGAAATGTCTGGGTCCATGTGACAACTTTAAATTCTTTCATTTTCCTTCATAGGCCACATTTAAACTATTGTAGCATGCTTTTTATAAAAAAAAATATTAAAATGGAGGACAAGGGGAGATGGAGAGGAGAAGGGAGTTGAGGGAAATTGGAAGGGGAGGTGAACCATGAGAGACTATGGACTCTGAAAAACGATCTGAGAATTTTGAAGGGGTGGGGGGTGGGAGGTTGGGGGCACCAGGTGGTGGGTATTGTAGAGGGCACGGAATGCATGGAGCACTGGGCGTGGTGCAAAAATAATGAATACTGTTATGCTGAAAAAAATAAAAAAAATAAAAAAAAATAAAATCTTAAAAGAAAAAGAATAAAAAAATAAAATCACAATTAAATCTTCTCATTTATTAGTAAAAAATCAGTAATAGAGTAAATTGTTCTTTAGGCTTTAGCCATACTGTGTTGATGTAGTAAAATAATGCTTTGAATATGAAGAAAAAAAGGATCATTCCTTCTCCAAGAAATAATCTCCCATCATGGATGGCTCCCTAGTCCATGATGTTCCCTCTGGTGTGTGTGTGTGTGTGTGTGTGTGTAACACTGCAGGAGGCAGGGAGAGTTTTCGGCTGGGATTTTGTTCTACCTAATGTCCCCACAGTGGACAGGCACTGTTGCTGCAGTCCCCTTGGGCTTTCTCAGTAACAGCCCCCAAAGCCCCATCTTTAAACAACTGATCCATTTGCAATTATTTCACTCTTATGGTTCATGTGAAAATTACATCTGTGCCATAAATCTCTGTTTCTTTCTGTCTGATTCCTGGAAATTTCTCCACTTGAACACCTTTAGTTCAGGTGTTGTACCCAACGCCTTGTACTGATGGTGTTGAAGGTTCATGACATCCCAGGGAGTGAAAAGGCCCATGATGGAGGGACTCTGGGTTCCTGAGAGACCACATGAAGGAGCTCAGTCTCCAACCTGAAGAACCACTCAGTACTGTCATGTGGGTAAATCTATGGTAACACGCTACCATTATTTGGGGAGTTATTTGGTAATTCAGCATAACATAATATACCTACAACATGAACATAATATACCTACAACATGTTGAAATCAGCAAGTAAATTTCGATAGTTATCAGCCTAGAACCTAGAGGAAATGACCAAAGAAGCATCTGGCTTCTTCAATCAGTAGGACATGGGATACTTGATCTCAAGTCATGAGTTTGAGTCCGACATGGAACACAGAGTTGATGTAGAAAACAAAAGAAAACAACAAGACTTACACATCACCAAATCAATTGGGCTTGAACAATAGAGTTGGTCGGTGGTGGGCTGGATCCTCTCTCCTATTCCTTCAGCCACTGGGCCCTGAGGAATCAGGTGGTTCCCGTGCTTATCAGGTGACCAGTTTCTTTCTCGAGGAGCTCTGGTTCTAGAGGGGCAGATGGACAAACATCAACTGAAATAGTGAATGAAAAGAGCAAGAGACTACAACTGGTTCCTGAGCTCCAATAGGTGAGGGATCTGACAAGGACATCAGAGATGATATTGAGATTTCCTGTGGCAGGAAAAGAAGGTGAGAGCCCTGCACAAATCTGAGTGTATTTAGCCTGACAGAGGGTCCCATGGTGCAGAGGATTGGAAGCAGAACATGATGTTCCCAGAATGGGGGTTATAAAGGCGGCCATGGTGATTGGAGGAAGCTGAAGGTGGGAGCAGAGAGGAAAAGGAGGAGGACCATGGCCTGAGGCAGGTGGACAGTATCAGTACCCTGCTCCTAGTGCTGTGTGACCATATTACCCCACACTCGGTGGCTTAAACAAGAAACAGTCTCACAGTCTCGCAGGAGACTGTAAGTACAGCAATCAAGCAGTGTACAGCTAGGGGGTCCTGTCAGACCCCATCAGTTCTTTGGTGCTGTTTCCAACACCAAGGCAGAACCTGCTTCCCTGAGAACCTGAGTTCATTTAGTGGTGTTGGCAGGAGTCAGTCCATCTCAAAAGAACTGAGTTCTTCTGTCTGTTATTGGCTCTCACTGCTAGGGTGCATGCTCATGTGTGTGTCAGGGCTCAACATAGGGGCTAGTTCTCCAAGGTGAGGATCTGAGAGAGAGCATAGGTCAGTGGCAGCATAGGGATGGGAATGACATTTTAGAACTAAATCTCAGATGGCGCTTTTTCCTCATGTGGCCATGTTCTGTGGAATGGATGGTATCTCTAAGTACAGACCACATTCCAACCGACAGGGTTACAAAGATGTTTAAACCAGATATGTGTTTTCAGGGAACCACTGGGAGGAGAAGGTGAAGACCCCTGCAGTGTTATTGCCTTGCACAGAATCACAGACGGTAAGAAAGCTGAAGCAGGCATGAACCCAGTTCTTGTGAGTGTCTGCAAATTTGGGGCCCTGGATGCATCCATCCAAACGCTTGAGGGCTCTGGAAAATGTTGTGTGGAAGGCAGGAGCTAGAGATATGGAGAAGGTTTCAGGGTGAGGGTGAGCATTGATATCGTAGATAGGAGGCAGTCCAGCAAGATCTTCTCTGAAGGGGAGCCCAGGTCATGGAAACCCACTGAGTGGATCGCTATCCACATGACACCCATTGGAAAGGAGGTAATAGCTCTCAGCACAGGATATTCAGTCTCTAGTGGCAAGGGTGGATTCTGACCATCATGGCTAAGGCTCCAATCCCTTTTTTAGGGTTTGCTTTGAAAATTAGAAAGCCTAAATTCTTGAGAAATCATGGCCCACCTCTCTATAGATGGGACTGTCACCTTCTGGGACTCCAAAATGTGAGCACTAATGAACAGATGTGTGCCCACAGGAACGATTGCACACACACACACACACACACACACACACACACACACACACCATTAGGTACTGTAGGGGGGTATCTAATGAGTAGCAGAGTAAGACAAAGTGAGAAGAGGAGGAAAATGTGCTTGGAGTTATGTCCTACATGTGACACCACTCCTAAAATATTATAGACATTATTCCATATGTGACTATGGACATCTGGAGGAAGTCCATGCTAGAATCATCTTTATTGCACAGATCAGATGCAGATCACCCCTGACATGGATAATGGCTTATCCAGGGACACAAACAGGTAAGAGTGTAGAGTGTGTCTGCAGCCAGGTGGGGCCCTGACAGCACTCAGCCCTTCCTTGGGGGTCAGTGGAGAGAGGTGTGCTGGTGTCCCTGTGTACAGATGTTGCTTTGTATGCAGAAAGGAGATGAGCAAACAACAGCCCTGAGCACTGTTTGTGTAGGTGATAATCCAGGGTGGACTTGGGTAGGTGATCTCAAGAAGTGACGTCACTTCTTTGACCACAGACCCCAACAGAATTTGGAACTGCTCAACCAGATGCCCACATTCTAGTGTATTCCAGTACCAGAGTTACATGGCTGGAGACATCTGATAAAGAAATATGATCTCTTGCTGCTTGCCTGCTTCCTGGGGATCTGGCTTCCAAAAATGCCATGGAATGGCTTACTCAAATACTACAGGCATTTGCCCAAACCTCATTCCCAGTGCCTCAGGGCATTTTGTAGGATGTTTCATAAAGTGATTTGAGAGCAGGGTTCTGGATAAGGATGCCTGAAAACAAACGTATGGTTAGGCTTAGGGTTTCGGGGCTTGGCAGGTCTGATCTGCTGGCTCCTAGTCCAGCTTTTCCAATGGCTCATTGGAGGACAGAACTCAGGTTGTGCCAATCTGAGCATTACTGTCCGGGGTGGTGTACAAAAGTGGGAAGGCATCGGGGGTCATACACTTTCCCCCTAATCCAGAGTATTGTGCAGTTCCATAGGGCATGGTTTCCTTCTGGAGAGCAGGGAGAGTCCTGTTGTGTGGTTCCAGAGTCCCCAAACTAGAGGGCTTATGTTCCAAGGTCTGGGGACAGAAGTCTCAAAAACCAAGCTAAGTTTATGGCTAGGGTCTAGGGCATAGATCACCAATCTGCAGATGCTGACAGGAGGTACCCAGATTCTGAAGTTAGGGAGAGGGTCAGGCATTCTCTCAGTCTAGAATTTGTGACCACTAAGGCCACTGTGTGTTGTATGTTGTATGCTGTATTTTGAGGTGGGCTCCTGAGGACATGGGAGTTTCTCCTGCTCTTGGGTTTTTGCGCAGTTCCAAAGAGCAAGGTTTCATTCTTGGGGAGAGATGGAGTCCTGCTGTGTGACACTAAGGTCTTCCATATGGAGGGATTCAAGAGCATGGCTCTGGGTATGGATGTCTGAAAACTCAACCTAGTATTAGGGTTAGGGCCTAGGGGCATGGCAGGTCTGATCTGCTGACTCCGGCGCCAGCTACATGGGTGGCTGACTGAAGGTCAGGCCTCTGTCTGAGGGACCAAATGTATATTACTGTCCAGGTTTGGCTTCCGCAATGAGGTGGTGGGGCTTCGGGCTTATGCAGCTTTCTCCTAATGTGTGGGTTTCGTGCAGCTCCATAGGACACCTTTTTGTTCAGGAGGGCAGGCAGAGTCCAGTGTTCCCTATCTGGAGGGCTTGTGAGCCAGGACGCTAAGGACAGAATTCTGAATACCCAAGCTAGGGTTAGGGTTTCGGCCTAGGGCGTCATAGTCCAAATATCTGGACACTAAGATGAGCTCCCTGATATCTCAGGTTAAGGGGAGTGTCAGGAGGTCGTTCAGGCTGGAGTTTGTGTCAGTGATAACTGCCTTATGTGGGGGTGGCCTAATGGGACCATGTAGTTTCCTCCTGCTCTAGGGCTCTTGTGCAGATCCAAATAGCTTGTTCTATTCTGGGGGATAGGTGGTGTCTTGTTTTATGGCTCAGGGGTCCCCTGTATTGACAGATTCGAGAGCAGGGCTCTGGGTATGGTTGCCTGAAAATTCACACTAGGGTGAGGATTAGGTCCTAGTGGCATAGAAGACCTAATATCCTGGCTTTGGGGGGAGCTACCTATGGGGCTGTGTTGAAAATGGGGATCAGACTAAGGGTCACAATAGGTGATTGTGGCCAGGGCAGTTTGCAAAAGTGGGCGTGGCCTCAGGATAATGACTTTTTCGTCCAACTCTGAGAGGTTTACATAGCTCCAAAAACCAAGGTTTCCTTCTGGGGTGCTGGAGGAGTTCTGTTTTGTGGCTCAGGGGTCCCCCTTGTGGAGGAATTTGAGAGAAGGGTTCTGGGTATGGATGCCTGAAAACCCAACATAGGGTTAGGATTACAGCCTATGGGCATGGCAGGTCCAATCTGCTGGTTCTGGTGCCGCCTGTCCTGGCGGTTGATTGGAGGACAGGACTCAGGTTGTGCCAGACTGAACATTAGTGTCCAGGGTGGTATATGAAAGTGGGATGGCATGGGGGCCATGCACATTTCCCCAAATTTAAGGGTTTTGTGCAGCTCCATAGGGCACGGTTTCCTTCTGGAGTGCAGTGATCATCCTCTGGTGTGGCTCTGGAGACCCCAGTGTGGAGGGCTTGTGTTTTTAGTCTCTGGGGACAGAGGTCTGAAAAACCAAGCTAGGTTTATGATGAAGGTCTAGGGAATGGATCACTGATCTGCAGATACTGAGGCAAGGTCCCTGGATCCTGAAGTTAGGGAGAGTGTCAGGCATTCACTCAGACTAGAATTTGTGTCCAATAGAGCTGTTGTATGTGTGGGTGGCCTCCTTGGGCCATGGAAGTTACCCCTGCACTGGGGGTTTTGAGCAGCTCCAAATAGTATGGTTCTATTCGGGGAAACAGGTGGAGTCCTGTTGTATGGCACAGGGGTCCAATATATGGAGGTCTTTGAGAGCAGTTTTCTAAGTATGGATGTCTAAAAATCCAAACGAGGGTAAGGACTACGGACTAGAGGCTTATCAGGTCTGATCTGCTGACTCTGGGGCCAGCTAATTGGGAGGCGAATAGAGGTTGGGGCTCAGGCTGAGGGACAGAATGTGTATTAGTGTCCAGGGCCAGGTTCTGTAAGTGAGGGTGGCCACGTTGGCCATGAAGGTATCTCCTAATCTTGGGGTTTTGTGCAGCTCCATAGAGCACGGTTTTCTTCTGGAGGGCAGGCAGAGCCCTATGCTGTGGCTCTGGAGTTCTCTATCTGGAAGTCTTCTGGGCTAGGACTCTTGGGATAGAAGTCTAAAAACCAAAGCTAGGGTTAGGGTTTAGGCCTACGGCATGGCTGTCCCAATGTGAATACTCTGAGGCAAGCTCCCTGGGATGTGAATTGAGGATGAGTGTCAGGTGTTCGCTCAGGCTGGAGTTTGTGTCCATGAGTTCTGCCAAATATGGGGATAGCATCAAGTGGCCATGGAGGTTACTACACCCCTGGCGATTTTGCACAGCTCCAATTAGCAAGGCTTTATTCTGATGGATACTAGATTTCCTTTTTATGGCTCCAGGGTCCCCATATGGAGGAATTTGAGGCAAGACTCTAGATATGGATTCCTGAAAACCCAACCTCAGGTTATGATTAGGGCCTAGGCATATGTCATGTCCAATCAGCTGACTCTGGAGTGAGTGACCTGGGGAGTTGAGTTATAAACGTAGCTCAGGCTGAGGGTCACAATGTGGGTTTATGTCCAGTGAATTCTCTAAAAGTGGGGGTGGCCTGGACCATGGAGATGTACCCTACCCTGAGGATTCTACACAGCTCCAAACAGCAAGGATTCCTTTTGGAGGGCAGGAGAGTTCTGTTTCCTGCCTCAGGGGTTTCCCATATGGAGATATTTGAAACCAGGACACTGGGGACAGATGTCTGGAAATACAAGCTAGGGTTAGAATTAGGGCCCATGGGCATATCAGGTTTGATCTGCTGTTGCTTGAGCTAGGTTAGTGGGTCCCAGATTGGAGGTCTTGGCCCAGGAGGAGTGACAGAATGTGTATTAGTGTCGAGGGCTGGTTCCACCCATGGGGGTGGTTTCAGGGACCATGCATATTTCTCCTCATCTGGGGGTTTTGTGCAGCTCATTAAGCAAGGTTTCCTTCTGGAGGCAGGGACAGTCCTGTGGTGTGGCTCCTAAATCCCCAATCTGGAAGACATATGGGCCAGGAATCTGGGGAAAGAAGTGTGAAAGCACAAGGTAAGGTTTGCCTTAGGACCTAGGGAATAGCAGGCCCGATCCACAGATGTTGAAGCGAGCTCTGCAGGATCTGAAGTGAGGGCGATTGTCAGGCATTCGCTCAGACTAGAATTTTTGACGACTAGGGCCACCAAATGTTGAGGTAACCTCCTGAGGACATGGAGGTTTCTCCCACTGTGGTGGGTTTTGCACAGTTCCAAATAACAAGGTTTCTTTCGGGGGGCAGGAGGAGTTCTGTTTTGTGGCTTGGGGGTCCCCCGTGCAGAGGGATTCAAGAAAAGGGCTCTGGTTATGGATGCCTGAATACCCAACATGGGGTTAGGATTAGGGGCTTGGAGCATGGAAGGTCTGATCTGCTGGCTCTGGGGCCAGCTATCCTGGTGGCTGATTGGAGGATGGGACTCCAATTGTGTCAAACTGCACATTACTGTCCAGGGTGGCGTAACAATGCTGGGTGGCGTAAGGAGCCATGCAAATTTCCCCTACTCTAGGGATTTTGTGCCACTCCTGAGGGCACAGTTTCATTCCAGAGGGATGGGAGAGTCCTGTGGTGTGGCTCTGGAAACCCCAAAGAGGAGGGCTTGTGTTCTAAGACTCTGGGGATGGACGTCTAAAAACCCAAGCCAGTTTTATGGTTAGGGTCTAGGGCATGCATCACCTATCTGCTGATGCTGAGGCAAGGTCCCGGGTTCTGAAGTTAGGGCAAGTGTCAGGCATTCGCTGACACTACAATTTGTGTCCTAGGGCCACCGAATGTGTGGGGGGCCTCCTGGCGCCATAGGGTTTTTGTGCTCTGAGGGTTTTGTGCAGCTCCTGCTCTGGGGGTTTTGTGCTGCTCCACATACTGTGGGGGTTTTGTGCAGCTCCACATACTGTGGTTTCATGCTCAGGGATGGGTGGAGTCCTGTTGTATGGCTCAGGGGTACCCCATATGGAGGGATTTGAAAGCAGATGTCTGGGTATGGATGCCTGAAAACTCAAACTAGGGTTATGGTTAGGGCCTAGAGGCATAAAAGGTCTAATCTGATGACTCTGATGCCAGTTAAGTATGTGGCTGACTGGAGGTCAGTCCTCATGTTGAGGGACAGAATGTGTATAAGTGTCCAGGGCCGGCTTCTGTCAATGGGGGTGGTTCGGGGTTTCTTGCAGCTTTCTCCTAATCTGGGGGTATTGTGCAGCTCCATAGGGCATGGTGTCCTTCTGGAAAGCAGGGAGAGTCTTATGGTATGGCTCTAGAGTCCCCAATCTGGAAGGCTTGTGGGCCAGAACTCTAGAGAAAGAAGTCTGAAAACCCAAGCTAAGGTTTGGGTTAGGGCTTAGGGCATGGCAGTCCTGATCTGCAGATGCTGAGACAAGCTCCCCAAGATCTAAAGTTAGGGTGCGTGTTAGGCTCTCACTTAGACTAGAATTTTTGACATCTGGGGCTGCCATATGTTGAAGTGGCCTCCTGAGGACATGGAGGTTTTTCCTGCTCTGGGGTTTTGTGCAGTTCTATATAACAAGGTTTCACTGTGGGACAGGTGAAGGCCTGTTATATGGCTCAGGGTTCCCCCATGTGGAGGGAATTGACAGCAGGGCTCTGGGTATGGATGCCTGAAAACTCAATCTAGGGTTAGGATCAGGGCCTTGGGGCATGGCAGGTCTGAACTGCTGGCTCTGGGGCCAGTTGTCCCAGTGTCTGATTGAAGGATGTGACTCAGGTTGTGCTGGACTGCACATTAGTGTCCAGGCTGATGTACGAAAGTGGGGTGTCATCTGGTCTGTGCATGTTTCCTTTAATCAAGGGGTTTTCTGCAGATCCATAGGCCATGGATTCATTCTGTAGGGCAGGGAAAGTCCTGTGGTGTGGTTCCAGTGTCGCCAGTCTGGAGGGCTTATGTTCCAGGACTCTGGGGATGGAAGCCTGAAAACCCAAGCTATGTTTATGGTTCGGTCTAGGGCATGGATCCCTGATCTGCAGATGCTGAGTCTAGGACCCAGATTCTGAAGGTAGGGAGAGTCAGGCATTTGCTCAGACTAGAATTTGTTTTCTAGGGATACTGAACGTGTCAGGGGTCTCCTGAGGCCATGGAGGTTTCTCCTGCGGGGGTGTGGGGTATCTCTGCAGCTCCAAATAGTATGGTATCAATCTGTGGGACAGGTGGAGTCTGCCTGTATGGATCTAGGGTTCCTGAAATGGAGGATTTCGAGACAGTGCTCTGAGTATGGATGCCTGAAAACTCAACCTAGGGTTAAGCTTAGGTCCTAGGGGCATGGCAGGTCTGATCTGCTGACTCAGTCGCCAGCTACTTGGTGGCTAACTGGAGGTCACTGACCAGGCTGAGGGACAGAATGTGTGTTAATGTCCAGAGCCAGCTTCCATAAATGGGGGTGGCTTTGTGTTTTCATGCAGCTTTCTCCAATTCTGGGGGTTGTGTGCTACTCCATATGGCATATTTTCCTGCTGAAGGGAAGAAAGAGTCCTGTGCTGTGGCTCCAGTGTACCCTATCTAAAGGGCTTGTGGACCAGGACTTTGAAGATGGAAGTGTGAAAAACAAAGCTTCGGCTAGGGATAGGGTCTAGGGCATGGCAGGCCCAAACTACAGACGTTGAGGCAAGCTGCTGGGATCTGAGGTTAAGGCAAGTGTCAGGAATTAGCTCCAACTAGAAGTTGTGACCACTAGTGCCCTGAATTTTGAGGTGGTTTCCTGAGGACATAGATATTTCTCCCGCTCTGGGGTTTTTGTGCAGTTCCAAATATCTTGGACTACTCTGGAGGAAAAGTGGTGTCCTGTTTTATGCTTCTGGGGTCCCCCATATGGAGGGATTAGAGAGCAGTTTTCCAGGCATGGAGGCATCAAAATGCAACCTAGGTTTAGGATTACGTCCTATTGGCATGGAAGGCCTTATATTCTGGCTCTGGGCTGAGGTACCCATGGGGATGTGTTCAAATGGGGCTAAGGCCAAGGGTCAAAATGGGTGTTTGAGTCAAGGGCATCCTGCAAAATGCAACACAGATTTCTTTTAACTCTGAGGGTTTTACATACCTCCAAAATACAAGGTTTCCTTATGGAGGATAGGAGGAAATCTGTTTTGTGGCTCAGGTGTCCCCCTTGTGGAGGGATTTGAGACCAGGGCTCTGGGTATGGCTCTGACCCTGAAAACCCAACCTAGGGTTAGGATTAGGGACTAGGGGGATGGCAGGTCCAATCTACTGTTTCTGGGGCCGGCTATCCCGGTAGCTGATTGGAGGGAGGGACTCATTGAGTCAGACTGTGCATTAGTGTCCATGGGGGTGTACAAAAGTGGGGTGGCATTGGGGACCGTGCATGTTTCCCCTAATAAAGGGGTTCTGTGCAGCTCCATAGGGCATGGTTTCATTCTGGAGGGCAGGGAAAGTCCTGTGGTGTGGCTCTGGAGTCCCCTATCTGGGGGGCCTGTGTTCCAGGACTCTGGGGACAGAATTATACAAACCAGAGCTAGGTTTATGGTTACAGGCTAGGGCATGAATTCCCAATCTGCAGATGCTGAGGCGAGGTCCAGGATTCTGAAGTTAGGGAGAGTGTCAGGCATTCGGTCAGACCAGAATTTGTGTCCTGGGGATGCCACATGTGTGGGAGATTCCTGGGGCCCCAGAGGTTTTTCCTGTTCTTGGGGTTTTGCACAGGTTCACATAGTATGGTTTCATTCTGGGGGATGGATGAAGTCCTTTTTTATGATTCAAGAGTCCCTCATATGGAGGGATTTGAGAGCAAGCTTGGATATGGATGCCTGAAAAGTTCGCCTAGGGTTAGTGTTAGGGCCTAGGGGCATGGCAGGTCTGACCTGATGGCTCTGGCTCCAGCTACGAGGGTAGTTGACTGGAGGTTGATGCTGAGGTTGAGTGACAGAATGTGTATAAGTGTCCAGAGCCAGCTTCCATAAAAAGGGGTGGCTTTAGGCCATCATGCAGATTTTTCCTAATCTGGGTGTATTGTACAGCTACAAAGGGCCTGGTTTCCTTCTGGAGGGCAGGAGGAGTCCTGTGGTGTGACTCCATAGTCCCCAATCAGGAAGGCTTGTGAGCCAGAACTCTGGAGAGAGAAGCCTGAAAACAAAATCTAGGTTTTGGGATAGGGCCTAGGGCATAAAAGGCCCGATTTGAAGATCCTGAGGCTACCTCCACAGCATCTGAAGATAAGGCGAGTGTCAGGCATTCACTCAGACCAGACTAGAATTTGCAACCACTTGGACCACTGTGTGAGGAGGAGACCTCCTGAAGACATGGATATTTCTCCCGCTCTTGGGTTTTTGTGCCATTCCAAAGAGTAAGGTTTCTTACGGGTGGACAGTACAATCCTGTTGTATAACTCCAGCATCCCCTAAATGGACAGATTTGAAAGCAGGCTTCTGGGTATGGATGCCTGAAAATTCAAACTTGGTTTGGCATAGGACCTAGGGAAATGGCAGGTCCGATCTGCAGACACAGTCGCCAGCTACTTGGTGGCTGACTGGAGGTCAGTGCTCTGGTTGACAGTAGAAGGTGTATTAGTGTTCAAGGCCGGCTTCTGTAAATGGGGTGGCTAAGTGGTTTCGAGAAGCTTTCGAATACAGGGGTTGCATGCAGTTCCATAGGGCACATTTCCTTCCAGAGAGGAGGAAGAGTCCTGTGTTATGGATCTGGTGTTCCATATCTGGAAGGCGTGTGGGCTTTGAGGATGGAAGTGAGAGAACCCAAGCTAAGGCTAGGGATAGGGCCTAGAGCATGGAAATCTAAGACACAGAGTTGAACTCCCCAGGATCAAGGTAAGGCAAGTGTCAGGATTTCCTACAGGCTGCAGTTTGTGTCCATGAGTCCTGCCAAACTCATAGGTGGCCTAATGGTGGCATGGAATTTCCTCCCACTCTGGGGATTTCACAGTTCCAAATAGCTTTGCTTATTCAGGGCTATAGGCGGCCTCCTGTTTTATGGCTCGGGGGTCCCCATATCGAGGGATTCGAAAGCAGAAGTCTGGGTACTGATGCCTGAAAAAAGCACCTGAGGATTAGGATTAGGTCCTGGTGGCAGGTCAGGCCTTATACCCTGGCTCTGGTCTGAGTTACCTTGGCGCTATGCTCAAAATGCACCTCAGGCTAAGGGTAACAGAGGGTGTTTGTGTCCCTAGTGGCCAGGATTAATGGGTGTGGCTTCAGGGGCTATGAAGGTTTCGCCCAACTCTGGGATATTTACCTAACTCCAGAAAGCTTCTTGGTGGCAAGAGGAGTTCTGATTTGTGCCTCAGGTGTCAGCCATGTGGAGGGATTTGAGAGAAGGGCTCTGGGTATGGATGCCTATAAAGCCAACGTATTTTTATGGTCAGTGCCTAGGGGAATGGCCGGTATGATGTGCTGACTCTGTCGCCAGTCACGTGGGTGGCTGACTGGAGGTCGGCGCGCAGGTGAGGGACAGAATGTGTTTTAGTGTCCGGGGCCATCTTCTGTAAATGAGGGTGGCTTTGGAGTTACGTGCAGCATTCTCCTCCTCGGTGGGTTGCCTTGCAGCCCCATAGGGCACGTTTTCCGTCTGCAGGTCAGGAAGAGTCTTGAGCTGTGTCTCCGATGTTCCCTATCTGGAGGGTTTGTGGACCAGGACCCTCTGGCCGGCGGCTTGAGAACCAAGCTAGGGCTAGGGATAGGGCCTAGGGCCTGGCAGGCCCAACGGACGGACGGTGGGGCAATCTCCAGGGAATCGGAGGATAAGGCAAGTGTCAGGTTGTCGCTCAGGCTCGAGTTTCTGTCAATGAGATCTGCCGAATGTAGATTTAGCCTCAGAGGGGCAAGGAGTATTTACCCCGCTCGGCGGTTTTTGTGCAGTTCTAAATAGCTGGGTCTCTTCTGTGGGGTAGGTGCAGTGCTGTTTCATGAATCAGGCTTCTCAGGTAGGCAGGGATTCGAGAGCTGGGTTCCACGTTTGGATGCCTGAAAACCCAGCCTATGTTGTAGCTTTGGTCCTAGTGGCATGGCAGAGCTGAGTTCCTGGCTCTGGTGCGGATACCCGTGCAGATTTGTGGACAATTTGTTGGCTCAGGATGAGGGACACAATGGGTGGTCGTGTCCAGGATGGTCTGCAAAGGTGGGCATGGGCTCAGGGGCAGCAGAGGTTTCTGCCTTCGGTGAGGGCTTAAAATTGTTCCAGAAACCAAGCTTTCCTTCCCGGGGGGCAGGAGGAGTTCTGATTGGTGTTTACGGGGTCCTCCATGTGGAGGTTTTGGAGAGAAGGTCTCTGGTATGG
Organism: Lutra lutra; assembly: GCF_902655055.1. Classification (NCBI taxonomy): domain Eukaryota; kingdom Metazoa; phylum Chordata; class Mammalia; order Carnivora; family Mustelidae; genus Lutra; species Lutra lutra. The sequence goes on along the minus strand of NW_025923837.1, from coordinate 152,339 downwards.
ATCCCTAATAAACCAACCTAGGCTTAGCATAAGGGCCAAGGAGCCCTTGAGGTCCGATCTCATGACTCTGGGGGCAGAGGACTCAGTGGCTGCTTTGAGGATGGGACTCAGTGTGTTGGACCGTACAATGGTATCCAGGGTTGCATACGCATATGAGTGGCATTGCAGGTGGTGCATGTTTCCCCTAATCGTGGGGTTTGGGCCCGCTCCTATGGGCACGGTTTCCATCTGGAGGGCAGGGAGAGTCCTGCTGTGGCTACGGAGTCCCCAATCCGGTACAACTGTGTTCCAGGACTCTGGGGATGGAAGTCTGAACCCCACGCTAGGTTTCCGGTTAATGTCCGTTCATCCAATGGATCACCGATCTGCAGGTGCTGAGGCGAGATCCCGAATTCTGAACTGAGGCTGAGCGTCAAGCATCCGCTCAGGCTAGGGTTGGCATCCATGAGGTCCATCGATATGTGTGGCTGGCCTCCTGTGGCTTCGGAACTTGCTCCTGCCCTGGGGTTTTGCGAAGCTCCCGTACTGTGGTTTCATTCTGGGGACCGGTGGAGTCTCCAGGGTCGGACGTCTCCAGGGTCTCCGATATCGAGTGATTTCAGAGCAGAGCTCTGGGTAGGTATGCCTGTAATTTCCACCTATGGGTCGAGGCCGTGCCTAGGGGCATGGAGAGCCCGAAGTGTTCCCTCTGGTGCCAGCTACTCGGTGGCTGACTGGAGGTCAGTGGCCTGGTGGAGAGCAGAATGTGCCGTGGTGTCCAAGGCCGGCTGCCGTCCATGGGGTGACATCGGGGTTTCGTGAAGCTTTCTCTTCATATGCGGGTTGCATGCAGCTCAAAGGCACATTTTCCTCCTGGACGGCAGGACCAGGGCCGCGGTGAGGCTCAGTGTTCCCTTCCTAGCGGGCTTGCGGAGCAGGTCTTTGAGCACGGAAGTGTGAGAATACAAGCTAGGACTAGAATTAAGGCCGAGGATATGGCATGCTGAAGATACAGAGGTTGAGGCGAGCTCAACAGGATCTGAGGGGAAGGTGAGTGTCAGGATGGAACACAGGCGTGACTTTGTTTCGATGGATTCCGCCAAAAAATAGGAGGCCTCCTGGTGGCATGAAGATTTCTCTTAATCTGGAGATTTCACAGTTCCAAAGTGATTGGATTGTACTGGGCTATAGGTGGTTGTCTGTTTTATGGCTCACGGTTCCACCATATTAAGGGATTTGAAAGCAGCTGTCCAGGTTCTAATGACTGAAAAACCACCTGAGGGTTAGGATGATGTCCTCATGGCATGGCCGGACATGTATCCTGGCTCTGGGCCGCGGTACCCATGGGGCTATCTTCAAAATGGGACTCGGGCTGAGGGCACAATGGGTGATTCTGTCCCTGGCGGCCTGCATAAGTGGGCCTGGCCTCAGGTGCAAAGCAGATTTCTTCCATTTCTGAGGGATTTTCATAGCTCTAGAAAGCTAGGTTTCCTTCCAGGTGGCAGGAGGAGATTTGTTTTATGGATCAGGTGTCCCCCCATGTGGAGGGTTTCCGGAGAAGGGCTCTGTGGATGGATGCCTGAGAACCCAAAGTAGAGTTATGATTTCGGCCTAGGGGCCTTTCTGGCCCGATCAGCTGCCCCTGGGACTAGCTGCATTGATGGCTGAGTGGTGGTGGACTCAGGTTGTGCCCGCCTGCACATTAGTCTCCAGGGAGGTACCGGTAAGTGGAGTGGCATCGGGGACCCTTCATGTGTCCCCTAGGATAGGGGTTTTGTGCAGCTGCATAGGGTACTGTTTTAGTCTGGAGGGCATGGTTCATCCTGTGGTAATGCTCCTGAGTCCCCGGGCTGGAGGGCTTGCACTCAAGGACTCTGGGGTTTGATATCTGAACACGCAAGCTAGGTAGATGGTTTGGGTGAGGGCATTGACCTCTGATCTACACATGCTGAGGAAAGGTCCCCAGATTCTGAGTGGAGGGAGAGTGTCAGGCATTCGCTCACAGTAGAATGGGTGTCCTAGGGCCACCGACTGTGTGGGTGTCTTACGGGGGCGTGGAGGTTTCTCCTTCTCAGGAGCTTTGCACAGCTTCTAATAGTGTGCTTTCAATTAGGAGGACAGGTGGAGTCCTGTTGTTTGGCTCTAGGATCCTTCAAAGGGAGTGATTCCAGAGCACGACTTTGGTCATGGATGCCTGAAAACTGAACCTAGAGTTAGGCTTAGGGCTCGGGAATCGGGCATGGGAGGTCAGATATGCTGACCTTGGCGTCGCCTATGTTGGGGGCTGACTGGAAGTCGCCGTTCAGGTTGAGAGACCAAATGTGTATTAGAGTTCAGGATGTGCTTCCATCCCTGGGTGGGGCATTGGGGTATCTAGAATGTTGTTCCTAATCTGGGAGTTGCGTGCAGTTCCATGGGGCACATTTTCCATCTGGAGGTCAGGCATGGTCTTGATCTGTGGCTCCGGGGTTCCATATCTGAAGGGATTGTAGACAATCAGTGTGATGATGGAAGTCTGAAAAGCCAATCTAGGGTCTATGATCGGGGACTAGGACATGGTTGGGCTACTCTACAGTCGCTGAGGCCCGTTACCCAAGATCTGAGGTTAGGGCAATGTCAGGAGGTCGCTCAGGCTGGAGTGTGTGTCCATGACATCCATTGGATCTGGGAGTGGCCCCGTGGAGACCTGGAGTTGTCTCGCACTCAGGGAAGTTTGTGTAGTTTAAAAACCCATGGTTCTTCCCTGTTTCATGGCCCGGGTGTTCCCAACATGGAGGGATTCGAGAGCAGGGCTCTGGGAATGGATGGTTGAACATGCAGCCCAGGATGAGGATTAGGTCCTACCTGAATCGGTGGCCTTCGATCCAGACTCGGCTAGGCTACCATGGGGCTCTGTTGACAACGGGGCTCATGGTTAGGGTCACAGATTGTTTTGTGTCCCTGTTGGCCAGGAAGAAGGGTGTTGCCTGAGGGGCTCTGCAGAGTTCAGGCAACTCTGGGGTATTTACCTGAGTCCAGAAAGCTCTGGGCGGCAAGAGGTGTTTTCTCTTTTGTGTCTCAGGGCTCCGCCATGAGGAGGGATTTGAGAGACCGGCTGTGGGTATGGCTGCCAACCTATTGTTACGAATAGTGCCTAGGAGAATGGCCAGTCGGATATGCTGACTCTGTCACCAGCCACGTGCGTGGATGCCTGGAAGTCGGGGTTCAGGTGAGGGACAGAATGTGTTTTCCTGTCCAGGGCAGCTTCTGTAAATGAGGGTGGCTTTGGGGTTTCGTGCAGCATTCTCCTCATATGTGGGTTGCATGCAGCTCCCTAGGGCATGTTTTCCTTCTGCAGGGCAGGAAGAGTCCTGTGCTGTGACTCCGGTGTACCCTCACTGGAGCGTTTGTGGACATGGACTCTCTGGCCGGAAGCTTGAGAACCAAGCTAGGGCTAGGGATAGGGCCTCGGGCCTGGCAGGCCCAACGGACGGACGGTGGGGCAATCTCCAGGGAATCGGAGGATAAGGCAAGTGTCAGGTTGTCGCTCAGGCTCGAGTTCTGTCAATGAGATCTGCCGAATGTCCGATTTAGCCTCAGAGGGGCAAGGAGTTTTTACCCCGCTCGGCGGTTTTTGTTGCAGTTCTAAATAGCTGGGTCTCTTCTGGGGGTAGGTGCAGTGCTGTTTCATGAATCAGGCTTCTCAGGTAGGCAGGGATTCGAGAGCAGGGTTCCACGTTTGGATGCCTGAAAACCCAGCCTATGTTGTAGCTTTGGTCCTAGTGGCATGGCAGAGCTGAGTTCCTGGCTCTGGTGCGGATACCCGTGCAGATTTGTGGACAATTTGTTGGCTCAGGATGAGGGACACAATGGGTGGTCGTGTCCAGGATGGTCTGCAAAGGTGGGCATGGGCTCAGGGGCAGCAGAGGTTTCTGCCTTCGGTGAGGGCTTAAAATTGTTCCAGAAACCAAGCTTTCCCTTCGCCTGGGGATTGTGCAGGAGTTATTTCAGATTTCTGCTTACAGGAGTCCTCCATGTGGAGGTTTTGGAGAGAATGGATCTGGCTCCGGATCCCTGTTAACCCAACCCAGGTTTAGCATAAGGGCCAAGGACATGGCAGGTCCGATCTCATGGCTCTGAGTGGCCAGCGTACTCGGTGTCTGCTTTGAGG
>NW_025923837.1:0-147710 GCF_902655055.1 Lutra lutra | reverse complement strand
GATTGTAGACAATCAGTGTGATGACGGAAGTCTGAAAAGCCAATCTGGAGTCTATGATCGCGGACTAGGACATGGCTGGGCTACTCTACAGTCGCTGAGGCCCGTTACCCAAGATCTGAGGTTAGGGCAATGTCAGGAGGTCGCTCAGGCTGGAGTGTGTGTCCATGACATCCATCGGATCTGGGAGTGGCCCCTTGGGGACCTGGAGTTGTCTCGCACTCAGGGAAGTTTGTGTAGTTTAAAAACCCATGGTTCTTCCCTGTTTCATGGCCCGGGTGTTCCCAACATGGAGGGATTCGAGGGCAGGGCTCTGGGAATGGATGGCTGAACATGCAGCCCAGGATGAGGATTAAGTCCTACCTGAATCAGAGGCCTTCCTTCCAGACTCGGCTGAGCTACCCATGGGGCCCTGTTGACAACGGGGCTCATGTTTAGGGTCACAGATTGTTTTGTGTCCCTGTTGGCCAGGAAGAAGGGTGTTGCCTGAGGAGTTCTGCAGATTTCAGGCAACTCTGGGGTATTTACCTGAGTCCAGAAAGCTCTGGGCGGCAAGAGGTGTTTTCTCTTTTGTGTCTCAGGGCTCCGCCATGAGGAGGGACTTGAGAGAGCGGCTGTGGGTATGGCTGCCAACCTATTGTTACGAATAGTGCCTAGGAGAATGGCCAGTCGGATGTGCTGACTCTGTCCCCCGCCACGTGCCCGGCTGCCTGGAAGTCGGGGTTCAGGTGAGGGACAGAATGTGTTTTCCTGTCCAGGGCAGCTTCTGTAAATGAGGGTGGCTTTGAGGTTTCGTGCAGCATTCTCCTCATATGTGGGTTGCATGCAGCTCCCTAGGGCATGTTTTCCTTCTGCAGGGCAGGAAGAGTCCTGTGCTGTGACTCCAGTGTACCCTCACTGGAGCGTTTGTGGACATGGACTGTATGGATGGCCGGAAACTTGAGAACCAAAGTAGGGCTAGGGATGGGGCCTATGGCATGGCAGGCCCAATGGCCGGCCGGGTGCCTCAATCCCAGGGAAGCTGAGGATAAGGCAAGTGTCAGGTTGTCGCTCAGTCTCGAGTTTCTGTCACAAAGATCTGCCGAATGTACATTTAGCCTCACGGGGCAAGGAGTTTTCTCCCATTCGGGGGTGTTTGTGCAGTTCTAAATAATTTGGTCTCTTCTGCCGGGTAGGTAGAGTTTTGTTTTAGGAATCAGGTTTCTCACCTAGGGAGGGATTCGAGAGCAGTGTTCCCCGTTTGCATGCCTGAACACCCAGCCTCCGTTTTGGCTTTGGTCCCAGGGGCTTGGCAGGCCTGAGGTCCTGGCTCTGGGGGGATATACCCACGCAGCCTGGTTGACAATGTGGCTCAGGCTGAGGGTCACAATGGGTGTTGGTGTCCAGGATGGTCTGCAAAAGTGGGCATGGCCTCAGGGGCAGCGGAGGTTTTCGCCATGGCTGGGGGTTTTAAATAGCTCCAAAACCAAGCTTTGCCTGCGCGGTGGGGGGTGGGCAGGAGTATTTCAGATTTCTGCTGACAGGATCCTCATTGTGGAGGTATTTGAGAGAAGGTCTCTGGGTACGGAACCCTGGTAAGCCAACCTAGATTTAGCATAAGGGCCAAGGGGCATGGCAGGTCCGATCTCATGGCTCTGGGGCCAGCGGACTCGGTGGCTGCTTTGAGGATCGGACTCAGGTGTGTTGGGCCGCACAATGGTATCCAGGGTTGCATACGCAAGTGGGTGGCACTGGGGGAGGTGGTACATGTTTCCCCTAATCATGGGTTTGGGACCACTCTCATTGTCACGGATTCAATCTGGAGGGCCGCGAGAAACCTGCTGCTGCTGCAGAATCCCCAATCTGGAGGAATTTGTTACAGGACTCTGGGGACAGAAGTCTGAACCCCAATCTGGGTTTTCGGTGAGTGTCTGGAGCATGGATCGCCGATCTTCAGATGCTGAGCTGAGATCCCGAATTGTGAAGTGAGGGCGGTTGTCAACCATTGGCTCAGACTAGAGTTGGTGTCATCGAGGGCCATCGTATGTGTGGGTGGCCTCCTGTGGCTATGGAAATTGCTCCTGCTCTGGGGGTTTTGCGAAGCTTCAAATAATAGGTTTTCACACTGCGGGACCGGTGGAGTCTTGTGGTTGTCTCCAGGGTCTCCCTTATGGAGTGATTGGAGATCAGGGCACTGTGTATGTATGGCTGGAAACTCAACCTCGGGTTCGCTGTAGTGCCTAGGGGCATGGAAAGCCCGAATATTCCCTCTGGTGCCGGCTACTCAGTGGCTGACAGGACGTCAGTGGTCTGGTGGAGAGCAGAATGTGCAGGAGTGTCCAAGGCCAGCTTCCTTCAGTGGGGTGGATTCGGGGTTTCGTGAAGTTTACTCCGCATATGCCGGGTTGAATGCAGCTTAAAAAGGCACATTTTCCATCTGGAGGGCAGGTCCACTGCTGTGGTATGTCTCAGTGTTCCCCTTCTGGCGGTTTTGTGGAGCAGGACAATGAGCATGGAAGTGTGAGAACCCAAGCTAGGGCTTGCTTTAGGGCCTAGGGCATGGCATGCTGAAGCTACAGATGCTGAGGCGAGCTCAACAGGATCCGAGTTGATGGCGAGTGTCAAGATGTCACAAACGCTGCAGTTTGTGCCCATGAATTCCGCCAAAATATAGGAGGCATCGTGGTGGCGTGGAGTTGGCTACCTCTCTGGGGAATTCACAGTTCAAAAATGCTTGGCTTGTTCTCGGGTGTAGGCGGTGTGCTCTTTTATGGCTCACGGGACCCCATATCGAGGGATTTGAGAGCAGCTGTCCAGGTTCTAATGACTGAAAAACCACCTGAGAGTTAGGATGATGTCCTCATGGCATGGCCGGACATGTATCCTGGCTCTGGGCCGCGGTACCCATGGGGCTATCTTCAAAATGGGACTCGGGCTGAGGGTCACAATGGGTGATTCTGTCCCTGACGGCCTGCATAAGTGAGACTGGCCTCAGGGGCAAAGCAGATTTCTTCCATTTCTGAGGGATTTTCATAGCTCTAGAAAGCTAGGTTTCCTTCCAGGTGGCCGAAGGAAATTTGTTTTATGGATCAGGAATGCCCCCATGTGGAGGTTTTCCGGAGAAGGGCTCTGGGGATGGATGCCTGAGAACCCAAAGTAGAGTTAGGATTTCGGCCTAGGGGCCTTTCTGGCCCGATCAGCTGCCCCTGGGACTAGCTGCATTGATGGCTGCTTGGTGGTGGACTCAGGTTGTGCCCGCCTGCACATTAGTCTCCAGGGAGGTACCCGTAATTGGAGTGGCATCAGGGACCCTTCATGTGTCCCCTAGGATAGGGGTTTTGTGCAGCTGCATAGGGTACGGTTTTAGTCTGGAGGGCATGGTTCATCCTGTGGTAATGCTCCTGAGTCCCCGGGCTGGAGGGCTTGCGCTCCAGGACTCTGGGGTTTGATATCTGAACACGCAAGCTAGGTAGATGGTTCGGGTCGAGGGCATTGACCTCTGATCTACACATGCTGAGGAAAGGTCCCCAGATTCTGAATTGAGGGAGAGTGTCAGGCATTCGCTCACAGTAGAATGGGTGACCTAGGGCCACCGACTGTGTGGGTGTCTTACGGGGGCGTGGAGGTTTCTCCTTCTCAGGAGCTTTGCACAGCTTCTAATAGTGTGCTTTCAATTAGGAGGACAGGTGGAGTCCTGTTGTTTGGCTCTAGGATCCTTCAAAGGGAGTGATTCCAGAGCACGACTTTGGTCATGGATGCCTGAAAACGGAAACTAGAGTTAGGCTTAGGGCTCGGGAATCGGGCATGGGAGGTCGGATATGCTGACTCTGGCGTCGCCTATGTTGGGGGCTGACTGGAGGTCGCCGTTCAGGTTGAGAGACCAAATGTACATTAGAGTTCAGGATGTGCTTCCATCCCTGGGTGTGGCATAGGGGTATCTAGCATCTTGTTCCTAATCAGGGAGTTGCGTGCAGTTCCATGGGGCACATTTTCCATCTGGAGGTCAGGCATGGTCTTGATCTGTGGCTCCGGGGTTCCCTATCTGTAGGGATTGTAGACAATCAGTGTGATGACGGAAGTCTGAAAAGCCAATCTGGAGTCTATGATCGCGGACTAGGACATGGCTGGGCTACTCTACAGTCGCTGAGGCCCGTTACCCAAGATCTGAGGTTAGGGCAATGTCAGGAGGTCGCTCAGGCTGGAGTGTGTGTCCATGACATCCATCGGATCTGGGAGTGGCCCCGTGGGGACCTGGAGTTGTCTCGCACTCAGGGAAGTTTGTGTAGTTTAAAAACCCCTGGTTCTTCCCTGTTTCATGGCCCGGGTGTTCCCAACATGGAGGGATTCGAGGGCAGGGCTCTGGGAATGGATGGCTGAATATGCAGCCCAGGATGAGGATTAAGTCCTACCTGAATCAGAGGCCTTCCTTCCAGACTCGGCTGAGCTACCCATGGGGCCCTGTTGACAACAGGGCTCATGGTTAGGGTCACAGATTGTTTTGTGTCCCTGTTGGCCAGGAAGAAGGGTGTTGCCTGAGGAGCTCTGCAGATTTCAGGCAACTCTGGGGTATTTACCTGAGTCCAGAAAGCTCTGGGCGGCAAGAGGTGTTTTCTCTTTTGTGTCTCAGGGCTCCGCCATGAGGAGGGACTTGAGAGAGCGGCTGTGGGTATGGCTGCCAACCTATTGTTACGAATAGTGCCTAGGAGAATGGCCAGTCGGATGTGCTGACTCTGTCCCCCGCCACGTGCCCGGCTGCCTGGAAGTCGGGGTTCAGGTGAGGGACAGAATGTGTTTTCCTGTCCAGGGCAGCTTCTGTAAATGAGGGTGGCTTTGAGGTTTCGTGCAGCATTCTCCTCATATGTGGGTTGCATGCAGCTCCCTAGGGCATGTTTTCCTTCTGCAGGGCTGGAAGAGTCCTGTGCTGTGACTCCAGTGTACCCTCACTGGAGCGTTTGTGGACATGGACTGTATGGCTGGAAGCTTGAGAACCAAAGTAGGGCTAGGGATGGGGCCTATGCCATGGCAGGCCCAATGGCCGGCCGGGTGCCTCAATCCCAGGGAAGCTGAGGATAAGGCAAGTGTCAGGTTGTCGCTCAGTCTCGAGTTTCTGTCACAAAGATCTGCCGAATGTACATTTAGCCTCACGGGGCAAGGAGTTTTCTCCCATTCGGGGGTGTTTGTGCAGTTCTAAATAATTTGGTCTCTTCTGCCGGGTAGGTAGAGTTTTGTTTTAGGAATCAGGTTTCTCACCTAGGGAGGGATTCGAGAGCAGTGTTCCCCGTTTGCATGCCTGAACACCCAGCCTCCGTTTTGGCTTTGGTCCCAGGGGCTTGGCAGGCCTGAGATCCTGGCTCTGGGGGGATATACCCACGCAGCCTGGTTGACAATGTGGCTCAGGCTGAGGGTCACAATGGGTGTTGGTGTCCAGGATGGTCTGCAAAAGTGGGCATGGCCTCAGGGGCAGCGGAGGTTTTCGCCATGGCTGGGGGTTTTAAATAGCTCCAAAACCAAGCTTTGCCTGCGCGGTGGGGGGTGGGCAGGAGTATTTCAGATTTCTGCTGACAGGATCCTCATTGTGGAGGTATTTGAGAGAAGGTCTCTGGGTACGGAACCCTGGTAAGCCAACCTAGATTTAGCATAAGGGCCAAGGGGCATGGCAGGTCCGATCTCATGGCTCTGGGGCCAGCGGACTCGGTGGCTGCTTTGAGGATCGGACTCAGGTGTGTTGGGCCGCACAATGGTATCCAGGGTTGCATACGCAAGTGGGTGGCACTGGGGGAGGTGGTACATGTTTCCCCTAATCATGGGTTTGGGACCACTCTCATTGTCACGGATTCAATCTGGAGGGCCGCGAGAATCCTGCTGCTGCTGTAGAATCCCCAATCTGGAGGAATTTGTTCCAGGACTCTGGGGACAGAAGTCTGAACCCCAATCTGGGTTTTCGGTGAGTGTCCGGAGCATGGATCGCCGATCTTCAGATGCTGAGCTGAAATCCCGAATTGTGAAGTGAGGGCGGTTGTCAACCATTGGCTCAGACTAGAGTTGGTGTCCTCGAGGGCCAACGTATGTGTGGGTGGCCTCCTGTGGCTATGGAAATTGCTCCTGCTCTGGGGGTTTTGCGAAGCTCCAAATAATAGGTTTTCACTCTGTGGGACCGGTGGAGTCTTGTTGATGTCTCCAGGGTCTCCCTTATGGAGTGATTGGAGATCAGGACACTGTGTATGTATGGCTTGTAACTCAACCTCGGGTTTGCTGTAGTGCCTAGTGGCATGGAAAGCCCGAAGTATTCCCTCTGGTGCCGGCTACTCAGTGGCTGACAGGAAGTCAGTGGTCTGGTGGAGAGCAGAATGTGCAGGAGTGTCCAAGGCCAGCTTCCTTCAGTGTGGTGGATTCGGGGTTTCGTGAAGATTACTCCGCATATGCGGGTTGAATGCAGCGTAAAAAGGCACATTTTCCATCTGGAGGGCAGTTCCACTGCTATGGTATGTCTCAGTGTTCCCCTTCTGGCGGGTTTGTGGAGCAGGACAATGAGCATGGAAGTGTGAGGACTCAAGCTTGGGCCTGCTTTAGGGCCTAGGGCATGGCATGATGAAGCTACAGATGCGGAGGCGAGCTCAACAGGATCCGACTTGATGGCGAGTGTCAAGATGTCACAAAGCCTGCAGTTTATGCCCATGAATTGCGCCAAATATAAAGGAGGCATCGTGGTGGCGTGGAGTTGGCTACCTCTCTGGGGAATTCACAGTTCAAAAATGCTTGGCTTGTTCTCGGGTGTAGGCGGTGTGCTCTTTTATGGCTCAGGGGACCCCATATCGAGGGATTTGAGAGCAGCTGTCCAGGTTCTAATGACTGAAAAACCATCTGAGAGTTAGGATGATGTCCTCATGGCATGGCCGGACATGTATCCTGGCTCTGGGCCGCGGTACCCATCGGGCTATCTTCAAAATGGGACTCGGGCTGAGGGTCACAATGGGTGATTCTGTCCCTGGCGGCCTGCATAAGTGAGACTGGCCTCAGGGGCTAAGCAGATTTCTTCCATTTCTGAGGGATTTTCATAGCTCTAGAAAGCTAGGTTTCCTTCCAGGTGGCCGAAGGAAATTTGTTTTATGGATCAGGAATGCCCCCATGTGGAGGTTTTCCGGAGAAGGGCTCTGGGGATGGATGCCTGAGAACCCAAAGTAGAGTTAGGATTTCGGCCTAGGGGCCTTTCTGGCCCGATCAGCTGCCCCTGGGACTAGCTGCATTGATGGCTGATTGCTGGTGGACTGAGGTTGTGCCCGCCTGCACATTAGTCTCAGGGAGGTACCCGTAAGTGGAGTGGCATCGGGCCCCTTCATGTGTCCCCTAGGATTGGGGTTTTGTGCAGCTGCGTAGGGTACGGTTTTAGTCTGGAGGGCATGTTTCATCCTGTGGTAATGCTCCTGAGTCCCCGGGCTGGAGGGCTTGCGCTCCAGGACTCTGGGGTTTGATATCTGAACACGCAAGCTAGGTAGATGATTCGGGTCGAGGGCATTGACTTCTGATCTACACATGCTGAGGAACGGTCCCCAGATTCTGAATTGACGGAGAGTGTCAGTCATTCTCTCACAGTAGAATTAGGGCCTAGGGCCACCGAAAATGTGGATGTCTTACGGGGGCGTGGAGGTTTCTCCTTCTCAGGAGCTTTGCACAGCTTCTAATAGTGTTGTTTCAGTTCGGAAGACAGGTGGAGTCCTGTTGTTTTGCTCTTGGATCCTTCAAACGGAGTGATTCCAGAGCACGACTTTGGTCATGGATGCCCGAAAACGGAACCTAGATTTAGGCTTAGGCTCTGATATTCTGAGTCTGGAATCGCCTATGTTGGGGGCTGACTGGAGGTTGGCGTTCAGGTTGAGAGACCAAATGTGTATTAGAGTTCAGGATGTGCTTCCATCCCTGGGTGTGGCATAGGGGTATCTATCATCTTGTTCCTAATTTGGGAGTTGCGTGCTGTTCCATGGGGCACATTTTCCATCTGGAGGTCAGGCATGGTCTTGATCTGTGGCTCCGGGGTTCCCTATCTGTAGGGATTGTAGTCAATCAGTGTGATGAAGGAAGTCTGAAAAGCCAATCTAGAGTCTATGATCGCGGACTAGGACATGGCTGGGCTACTCTACAGTCGCTGAGGCCCGTTACCCAAGATCTGAGGTTAGGGCAATGTCAGGAGGTCGCTCAGGCTGGAGTGTGTGTCCATGACATCCATCGGATCTGGGAGTGGCCCCGTGGGGACCTGGAGATGTCTCGCACTCAGGGAAGTTTGTGTAGTTTAAAAACCCATGGTTCTTCCCTGTTTCATGGCCCGGGTGTTCCCAACATGGAGGGATTCGAGGGCAGGGCTCTGGGAATGGATGGCTGAACATGCAGCCCAGGATGAGGATTAGGTCCTCCCTGAATCGGAGGCCTTCGATCCAGACTCGGCTGAGCTACCCATGGGGCTCTGTTGACAGCGGGGCTCATGGTTAGGGTCACAGATTGTTTTGTGTCCCTGTTGGCCAGGAAGAAGGGTGTTGCCTGAGGGGCTTTGCAGATTTCAGGCAACTCTGGGGTATTTACTGAGTCCAGAGAGCTCTGGGCGGCAAGAGGTGTTTTCTCTTTTGAGTCTCAGGGCTCCGCCATGAGGAGGGATTTGAGAGACCGGCTGTGGGTATGGCTGCCAACCTATTGTTACGAATAGTGCCTAGGAGATTGGCCAATCGGATGTGCTGACTCTGTCACCAGCCACGTGCGTGGCTGCCTGGAAGTCGGGGTTCCGGTGAGGGACAGAATGTGTTTTCCTGTCCAGGGCAGCTTCTGTAAATGAGGGTGGCTTTGGGGTTTCGTGCCGCATTCTCCTAATATGTGGGTTGCATGCAGCTCCCTAGGGCATGTTTTCCTTCTGCAGGGCAGGAAGAGTCCTATGCTGTGACTCCGGTTTACCCTCTCTGGAGCGTTTGTGGACATGGAATCTCTGGTCTGAAGCTTGAGAACCAAAGTAGGGCTAGGGATGGGGCGTATGGCATGGCAGGCCCAATGGCCAGTCGCGTTCGTCAATCCCAGGGAAGCTGAGGATAAGGCAATTGTCAGATTGTCGCTCCGTCTCGAGTATCTCTCACAAAGATCTACCGAATGTACATTTAGCCTCACAGGGGCAAGGAGTTTTCTCCCAATTGGGGGTGTTTGTGCAGTTCTAAAATATTTGGTCTCTTCTGCCGGTTAGGTAGGGTTTAGTTTTAGGAATCAGGCTTCTCACCTAGGGAGCGATTCGAGAGCGGTGTTCCCCGTTTGCATGCCTGAACACCCAGCCTCCATTTTGGCTTTGGTCCCAGGGGCATGGCAGGCCTGAGGTCCTGGCTCTGGGGGGATATACCCACGCAGCGTGGTTGACAATGTGGCTCAAGCTGAGGGTCACAATGGGTGTTTGTGTCCAGGACGGTCTGCAAAAGTATGCATGGCCTCAGGGGCACTGGAGGTTTTCGCCATGGCTGGGGGTTTTAAATAGCTCCAAAACCAAGCTTTGCTTGCGGGGGGTGGGCAGGAGTATTTCAGATTTCTGCTGACAAGATCCTCATTGTGGAGGTATTTGAGAGAAGGTCTCTGGGTTCGGAACCCTTGTAAGCCAACCTAGGTTTAGCATAAGGGCCAATGAGCATGGGAGGTCTGATCTCATGGCTCTGGGCCAGCGGACTCGGTGGCTGCTTTGAAAATCCGACTCAGGTGTGTTGGGGCGCACAATGGTATCCAGGGTTGCATACGCAAGTGGGTGGCATTGGGGGGGTGGTACATGTTTCCCCTAATCTTGGGTTTAGTACCTCTCTCCTTGTCACGGATTCAATCTGGAGGGCAGGGAGAATCCTGCTGTGGCTGCAGAATACCCAATCTGGAGGAATTTGTCCCTGGATTTTGGTGACGGAAATCTGAACCCCATTCTGGGTTTTTGGTGTGTGTCCGGAGCATGGATCGCCAATCTACAGATGCTGAGCTGAGATCATGAATTGTGAAGTGAGGGCGAGTGTCAACCATTGGCTCAGACTAGAGTTGGTGTCCACGAGGGCCATCATATGTGTGGGTGGCCTCCTGTGGCTATGGAAATTGCTCCTGCTCTGGGGGTTTTGTGAAGCTCCAAATAATACGTTTTCAGTCTGGGGGACGGTTGGAGTCTTGTGGATGTCTCCAGGATCTCCCTTATGGAGTGATTGGAGATCAGGGCACTGTGTATGTATGGCTGGAAACTCAACCTCGGGTTCGCTGTAGTGCCTAGGGGCATGGAAAGCCCGAATATTCCCTCTGGTGCCGGCTACTCGGTGGCTGACAGGACCTAGTGGTCTGGTGGAGAGAAGAATGTGCAGGAGTGTCCAAGGCCAGTTTCCTTCAGTGGGGTGGATTCGGTGTTTCGTGAAGTTTACTCACCATATGCGGGTTGAATGCAGCGTAAAAAGGCACATTTTCCATCTGGAGGGCAGGTCCACTGCTGTGGTATGTCTCAGTGTTCCCCTTCTGGAGGTTTTGTGGAGCAGGACAATGAGCATGGAAGTGTGAAGACCCAAGCTAGGGCCTGCATTAGGGCCTAGGGCATGGCATGCTGAAGCTACAGATGCTGAGGCGAGCTCAACAGGATCCGAGTTGATGGCGAGTGTCAAGATGTCACAAAGGCTGCAGTTTGTGCCCATGAATTCCGCCAAAAATATAGGAGGCATCGTGGTGGCGTGGAGTTGGCCACCTCTCTGGGGAATTCACAGTTCAAAAATGCTTGGCTTGTTCTCGGGTGTAGGCGGTGTGCTCTTTTATGGCTCATGGGACCCCATATCGAGGGATTTGTGAGTAGCTGTCCAGGTTCTCATGACTGAAAAACCACCTGAGGGTTAGGATGATGTCCTCATGGCATGGCCGGACATATATCCTGGTTCTGGGCCGCGGTACCCATGGGGCTATCTTCAAAATGGGACTCGGGCTGAGGGTCACAATGGGTTATTCTGTCCCTGGCGGCCTGCATAAGTGGGCCTGGCCTCAGGTGCAAAGCAGATTTCTTCCATTTCTGAAGAATTTTCATAGCTCTAGAAAGCTAGGTTTCCTTCCAGGTGGCAGAAGGAGATTTGTTCTATTGATCAGGAATGCCCCATGTGGAGGGTTTTTGGAGAAGGGCTCTGTAGATGGATGCCTGAGAACCCAAAGTAGAGTTAGGATTTTGGCTAGGAGCCTTTCTGGCCTGATCAGCTGCCCCTGGGACTAGCTGCATTGATGGCTGATTGCTGGTGGACTCAGGTTGTGCCCGCCTGCACATTAGTCTCCAGGGAGGTACCCGTAAGTGGAGTGGCATCGGGGACCCTTCACGTGTCCCCTAATATAGGGGTTTTGTGCAGCTGCATAGGGTACGGTTTTAGTTTGGAGGGCATGGTTCATCCTGTGGTAATGCTCCTGAGCCCCCAGGCTGGAGGGCTTGCGCTCCCAGGACTCTGGGGTTTGATATCTGAACACGCAAGCTAGGTAGATGGTTCGGGTCGAGGGCATTGACCTCTGATCTACACATGCTGAGGAAAGATCACCAGATTCTGAATTGAGGGAGAGTGTCAGGCATTCGCTCACAGTAGAATGGGTGACCTAGGGCCACCGACTGTGTGGGTGTCTTACGGCGGCGTGGAGGTTTCTCCTTCTCAGGAGCTTTGCACAGCTTCTCATAGTGTGCTTTCAATTAGGAGGATAGGTGGAGTCCTGTTGTTTGGCTCTAGGATCCTTCAAAGGGTGTGATTCCAGAGCACGACTTTGGTCATGGATGCCCGAAAACGGAAACTAGAGTTCGGCTTAGGGCTCGGGAATCGGGCATGGGAGGTCGGATATGCTGACTCTGGCGTCGCCTATGTTGGGGGCTGTCTGGATGTCGGCGTTCAGGTTGAGAGACCAAATGTGTATTAGAGTTCAGGATGTGCTTCCATCCCTGGGTGTGGCATAAGGGTATCTAGCATCTTGTTCCTAATCTGGGAGTTGCGTGCAGTTCCATGGGGCACATTTTCCATCTGGAGTTCAGGCATGGTCTTGATCTGTGGCTCCGGGGTTCCCTATCTGTAGGGATTGTAGACAATCAGTGTGATGATGGAAGTCTAAAAAGCCATCCTAGAGCCTATGTTCGGGGACTAGGACATGGCTGGGCTACTCTACAGTCGCTGAGGCCTGTTACCCAAGATCTGAGGGCAGCTTTGTGTCTCCAGAATTCCCAATATGGAGGGCCTGCTGGCAAGGTGTGTGAGGATGGAAGTCTGAAAACACAAGCTATGGTTATGTTCAGTGCCGAGGGCATGATAGTTCCATTTTGCATGGCTGTTTTGAGATCTCCAGCACCTGAGGATGGGCCAGTGTGAGATGTCTGCTCACGCTGGAATTTGTATCCATCATGGCCAACGAATGTCCGGGCAGCCTCCAAAGCCTTGGAGGCTTTCCTAAGCTGGAGCTTGGAGCTACTCCAAATAGTAAGTTGGCCTTCTGCCGGAAAGGGAAGTCCGGTTAGAGGGCTCCAGGGTACCAGTTATGAAAGATTCGAACTTCGAGCTCTCCAAATGTCTGCGTAGATACCCCACCTTGCGTTACCACAGTACTGGAGGAACAGGGCAGCTTTGATCCATTGGCTCTGGTTCAAAGTTACAAGTGATCTGAGTTGACGGAGGTTCTCTGTCTGACAGGTCCCAATGCTGTTGG
This sequence comes from Lutra lutra, assembly GCF_902655055.1. Lineage (NCBI taxonomy): Eukaryota > Metazoa > Chordata > Mammalia > Carnivora > Mustelidae > Lutra > Lutra lutra. The sequence continues at coordinate 135,053 of NW_025923837.1, read as the reverse complement.
TGTCCAGGGAGACCTTCGAATGCGGCGGTGGCTCTAGGGCCATGGAACAATATCCTAAACTGAGGATTGGACCCTGTTCCCAAGAGCAATGTTTCTTGCTCGGGACCGGAGGGGTTCTATTGTATGGCTCAGGGAACACACGGTTGGCCATATGTTGGTTTTCCAGAACAGGCCTGAGGGACAGAGACCTGAAAATCTAAGCTATGTTTGGGACGACGTCCTAGGTTCATGTCATTTTCAAACTTCGGACTCAGGCCATTGACGTGCCTGTCTTCCTGGAGGTTGCTGCTGAGGGTGTGTCAGACTATGCATTTTTTCCCGAGCGGCATAGGAAATTGGGGTGTGCTCAGGTTCATCGCACGGTTCTCCTATTCTGGATGGTTTGGGCAACTGAGATGTGCATAGTTTCCTCGGGAGAGCAGGCCGAGTGATGCGGTGTGGTTCTGGAGGCCCCATCCTTGAGGGCCATGTGGTCACGGCTTTGGGAACGAAGTGTTCAGACTCAAACTAGGGGATGTATTCGGGGCGAGGTTATGGCAGTCCCGATCTGCAGACTCTGAAAGCTGCTCCTCAGAATTTGAAATGTGTGTGCCTGGGAGGAAGTAGCACAGGCTTTTCTCTCTGTACTGTATATCTAGGATTGCCTCAGAATGGACGGGTGGTCACATAGGTCCATGGGAGATTGTTCCTATGTGGGGATACTGCCCGGCTCCCAAAAGGTTGGAGTCTTCCCGGCGGAAGGGAAGAGTGATTTTTCCGTCTCTGGGGTCCTGCCCAAATAGGGAATCCAGAGACGGGTTCAGGGTCAAGTGGCCTGGACAACCCAACCAAAAGTTTGTATTTGGGCTTGGGGGCATGATCGGCCCGCTCCGTGCGGTGTGTTCCAGCCCCCGATAGGGTGTGCTTGAAAGGGGTCTCAGGCTGAGGGTCACAATGCGTGTTGGAGCCCAGTTGCCCCTCCTAGGTGGGCGTGGTCTCATGGGCCATGCAGCTGGCTCCCACTCTGAGGGGAGTACAACCATCTCAAAATACACTTTTCCTGCCATGGGGAAGGAGGAGTACTCTGCTGTGCTTCAGGTTCCCCCAAAGGCAGGGACTTGTTCTCCCTTCTGGGGTAGATACCTGCATACCCAGGTTGGCTGGAGATGATGGCCTCGGGCCAAGGCTGTTCCCACCGGCAGGATACAGGTCCCACTATCTGGCTAGCTGACTGGTGTTTGGGGCTTGGGCTGTGTCAGACAGAGCATTAGTTCACAGGGCGGCCTATGATTTTGGGGTGGCCTTGACGCTGTAAAATTTAACGCTCCATTGGGGTTTCTGGGCAGACCCGTAGGGCAAATCTTATTTCTGGGATGTAGGCAGAAGGCAGCTTGTGAGTCCAGAATTCCCAATATGGAGGGCCTGATGGCAAGGTGTGTGAGCATGGAAGTTTGAAAACACAAGCTATGGTTCTTTCAGTGCCGAGGGCATGACTGTTGCATTGTGCAGCGGCTGTTTTAAGATGTCAGCACCTGAGGCTGGGCCAGTGTGAGATGTCTGCTCACGCTGGAATTTGTATCCATGATGGCCAACGAATGGTCGGGTGGCCTCAAAAGCCTTGGAGGCTTTCCCAAGCTGGAGCTTGGAGCGGCTCCAAATAGCAAGGTGTCCTTCTGCGGGACAGGAGAAGTCCGATTAGAGGGCTCCAGGGTACCCCATATGGAAAGATTCGAAATTCGAGCTCTCCAAATGGATGCCTAGAAACCCCACCTCACGTTACCACAGCACTGGAGGAATAGGGCAGCTTTGATCCTCTGGCTCTGCTTCAAAGTTACAAGTTATCTGAGTTGATGCACGTTCTCTGTCTGACGGGTCCCAATGCTGCTTGGTGTCCAGGGAGACCTTCGAATGCGGCGGTGGCTCTGGGCAAATGGAACAATCTCCTAAACTGAGGGTTGGACCCCGTTCCCAAGAGCAAGTTTTCCTTCTCGGGACCGCAGGGGTTCTATTGTATGGCTCAGAGAGCACACGGTTGGCCATATGTTGGTTTTCCAGAATAGGACGGAGGGACAGAGACCTGAAAATCTAAGCTGGGTTTGGGTTGACGTCCTAGGGTCATGTCAGGTATAGTCTTCGGACTCAGGCCATTGACGTGCCTGTTATCCTGGAGGTTGCTGCTGAGGGTGTGTCAGACTGCGCATTTTTTCCAGGGTGGCATATGAATTTGGGATGGGTTCAAGTGCCTCGCAGGGTTCTCCTATTCTGGATCGTTTGGGCAACTGAGACGGGCATAGTAAACTTGGGAGAGCAGACCGAGTGATGCGGTGTGGTTCTGGAGGCCCCTTCCTGGAGGGCATGTGGTAATGGCTTTGGGAACGAAGTCTTCAGACACAAACTCCGGGAAGAATTAGGGGCGAGGTTATGGCAGGCCCGATCTACAGTCCCTGAAAGCAGCTCCTCAGAATTTGAAATTTTTGTGCCTGGGAGGCAGTAGCACAGGCTCTTCTCTCTGTACTCTATATCTCGGATGGCCTCGGAATGGACGGGTGGCCACATAGGTCCATGGGAGATTGTTCCTAAGTGGGGATTCTGCCCGGCTCCCAAAAGGTTGGTGTCTTTCTGGGGGAAGGGAAGAGTGATGATTTCCGTCTCTGGGGTCCTGCCCAAATAGGGAATCCAGAGACGGTTTCTGGGCCAATGGCTTGGACAACCCAAACAAGAGTTTGTATTTGGGATTGGGGGCACAATCTGCCCGCTCTGTGGGCTGTCATTCAGCCCCCAACAGGGTGTGCTTGAAAGGGGTCTCAGGCTGAGGGTCACAATGCGTGTTGGAGCCCAGTTGCCCCTCCTGAGTGGGCGTGGTCTCATGGGCCATGCAGCTGGCTCCCACTCTGAGGGGAGTACAACCATCTCAACACCCGCTTTTCTTGCCATGGGGAAAGAGGAGTACTCTGCTGTGCTTCAGGTTCCCCCATAGGCAGGGACTTGTGTTTCCTTCCGGGGTCAGATACCTGCATACCCAGGTTGGCTGGAGATGACGGCCTCGGGCCAAGGCCATTCCCACCCTCAGGTAACAGGTCCCACTATCTGGCTGGCTGACAGGTGTTTGGGGCTTGGGCTGTGTCAGACAGACCATTAGTTCACAGGGCGGCCTATGATATCGGGGTGACCTTGAGGGCTGTGCGGTTGGACGCTCCTTTGGGGTTTCTGGGCAGACCCGTAGGGCAAATCTTATTTCTGGCATGTAGGCAGAAGACAGCTTTGTGAGTCCATAATTCCCAATATGGAGGGCCTGATGGCAAGGTGTGTGAGCATGGAAGTTTGAAACACAAGCTATGGTTCTGTTCAGTGCCAAGGGCATGACAGTTCCATTGTGCAGCGGCTGTTTTGAGATCTCCAGCACCTGAGGAAGGATGAGTATGAGATGTCTGCTCACGCTGGAATTTGTATCCATGACGGCCAACTTATGGTCGGTCGGCCTCAAGAAGCTTTGGAGGCTTTCCCAAGCTGGATCTTGTGAGCTGTTCTAAACAGCAAGGTGTCCTTCTGCAGGACAGGGGCAGTCCGTTTACAGTGCTCCAGGGTCCCCCATATGGAAACAGAGCTCTCTGAAGGGATGCCTGTAAATCCCACCTCGTTTTACCACTGTAGCCGAGAATCATGGCAGCTTTGATCCGCTGGCTCTGCTTCAAAGTTCCAAGTGATCTGTGTTGACGGAGTTTCTCAGTCTGAAGGGTCACAATGCTGCTTGGTTTTCAGGGATACCTTAGAATGCGGCGGTGGCTCTGGGGTGGTGCAGGAATCTCCTAGCCTGAGAGTTGGACCCCATTCCCAAGAGCAAAGTTTCCTTCTTGGAACCAGAGGGGTTCTATTGTATGGCTCAGGGTCCACACGTTTGGCCATATGTTTGTTTTTTAGAACAGGCCTGAGGCATAGGCCTGAAAACCTAAGCTAGGTTTTGGATGAGGTCCTAGGGTCATGTCAGGTTCAATCTTCGGACTCAGGCCCATTGACGTGGGTGTTTTCCTGGAGGTAGGTGCTGAGGGTGTGTCTGACTGCGCATTTTTTCCAGAGCTGTCCATGTTATGGGGTGGGCTCTGATGCCTTGCAGCTTTCTCATTTTCTGTATGTTTTGGGCAACTGAGACGGGCAGAGTTTCCTCGGGAGAGGTGGCTCAGTGGTATGGAGTGGTTCCAGAGGCCCCATCCTGGAGGGCATGTGGTCATGGCTTTGGGAACGAAGTCTTTTTTTTTTTTTTAAAGATTTTATTTATTTATTTTGACAGACAGAGATCACAAGCAGGCAGAGAGGCAGGAAGAGAGAGAGAGGTGGAAGCAGGGTCCCCGCTGAGCAGAGAGCCCGATGAGGGGCTCGATCCCAGGACCCTGGGACCATGACCTGAGCTGATGGCAGAGGCTTTAACCCACTGAGCCACCCAGGCGCCCCAGGAACGAAGTCTTTAGACAAAAATCGGGTTATAATTAAGGGCGAGATTATGGCAGGCCCGATCTACAGTCCCTGAAAGCAAATGTGAAATTCTGTTGCCTGTGAGGCAGTAGCAGAGGCTTTTCTCTCTGGGCTGTATATTTAGGATGGCCTCGGAATGGCCAGGTGGCCACAAGGGTCCATGGGAGATTCTTCCTATCTGGGGATTCTGCCCGGCTCCCAAGAGTTTGATGTCTTTCTGGGGGAAGGGAAGAGTACGGTTTTCCATCTCAGGAGTCCGGCCGAAACAGGGATTCCAGAGACGTGTTCTGGGTCACGTGGCCTGGACAACCCTACCAAGGGTTTGTATTTGGGCCTGGGGGCACGATAGGCCCATTCTGTGGGCTCAAGCCATATTCTAAGGTTTCCTTGGACACCAAGCAGCATTGTGACCCATTAGAATGAGAACTTACATCCACTCAGTTCACTTGGAACTTTGAATCAGAGCCAGTGGATCAAAGCACGTGGCCCAGACTACCCCACCAAGGGTTAGGAATTGGGCCTAGGGGCATGATAGGCACGCTCTCTGGGCTCCAGGTCCAGCCCCTGACAGGGTGTGCTTGTAAGGGATCTCAGGTTGAGAGTCACAATGCCTGTTTGTGCCCAGCTGCCTTTCCAGAGTGGGCGTGGTCTCATGGGCCATGCAGCTGGCTCCCACTCTGAGGGGAGTACAACCATCTCAACATCCACTTTTCCTGCCATGGGGAAGGAGGAGTACTCTGTTGTGCTTCAGGTTCCCCCATAGGAAGAGATTTGCACTACCTTCTGGGGTCAGATACCTGTACACCCAGGTTGGCTGGAGATGACGACCTTGGGCTAAGGCAGTTCCCACCTACAGGATAAGCGTCCTGATATCTGCCTGGCTGACAGGAGGTCAGGGCTCTGGCTGTGTCAGACAGAGCATTAGTTCACAGGGCGTCCTACGATATCGGGGTGCCCTTGAGGGCCATGTGACTCGACACTCATTTTGGTTTCTGGGCAGTCCCGAGGACATTTCTTCTTTATGGTGGGCAGGCAGAAGGCAGCTTTGTGACTCCAGAATTCCCAAGTTGGAGGGCCTGCTGGCAAGGTGTGTGAGGATGAAAGTCTGAAAACACAAGCTATGGTTATGTTCAGTGCCGGGGGTATGACAGTTCCAATGTGCAGGGCCTGTTTTGAGATCTCCAGCACCTGAAGACGGGCGAGTGTGAGATTTCTGTTCACGCTGGAATTTGTGTCCGTGATGGCCGGCCAATGGTCAGGTGGAATCAAAAAACCCTGGAGGCTTTCCCAAACTGAAGCTTGTGAGCTGCTCCAAACAGCAAGGTGTCCTTCTGTGGGACAGCGGAGGTCCGGTGAGAGGGATCCAGTCTCCCCATATGGAAATATTTGATAGCAGAGCTCTCCGAATGGATGCCTGTCCCCCACCTCGCGTTACCACTGGAGCCGAGGAACAGGACAGCTTTGATACGCTGGCTCTGCTTTGAAATTCCAAGTGATCTGAGTTGTTGGAAGTTCTCTGTCTGACGGGTCACAATGCTGTTTTGTGTCCAGGGAGACCTTAGAATGTGCCGGTGTCTCTGGGGCCAGCAGGAATCTCCTAGCCTGAGGGTTGGACCCCGTTCCCAAGCGCAAGGTTTCTTTCCTGGGACCGGAGGGGTTCTATTGTATGGCTCAGGGACCACACGGTGGGTAATTTGTTGGTTTTCCTGAAAAGGCCGAGGGATAGAAGCCTGAAAATTTAAGCCAGGTTTAGGATGAGGTCCTGGGGCATGTCAGGTTCAATCTTCGGACTCAAGCCCATTGACATACGTGTTTTCCATGAGGTAGGTGCTGAGGGTGTGTCAGACTGTGCATTTTTCCAGAGCACCTATGAAATTGGGGTGGGCTCAGGTGCCTTGAAGGTTTCTCCCATTCTGTATGTTTTGGGCAACTGAGACGGGCAGCGTTTCCTCCAGAGAGCAAGCCCAGTGAGGTGGTGTGGTTCTGGAGGCCCCATCCTGGAGGACATGTGGTCACGGATTGGGAACAAAGAGTTCAGACACAAACTCATAGAAGAAATAGGGACGAGGTTCTTGCAGGCCCAATCTGCGGAGCCTGAAAGCAGCTCTTCAGGATTTGAAATTCGGGTGCATGGGAGGCTGTAGCAGAGGCTTTTCTCTCTGGACTATATATCTAGGATGGCCTGGGAATAGACGAGTGGCCAGATGGGGCCATGTGAGTTTCTTCCTATCTGGGGATTCTGCCCGGCTTCCAAGTGTTTGGTGTCTTTCTGGAGAAAGCGAAGAGTTCTGTTTTCCGTCTCAGGGATCCCGCGCAAACAGGGATTCCAGAGACGGGTTCGGGTCACTTGGCCTGGACAACCCCACCAAGGGTTAGGATTTGGGCCTAGGGAAATGATAGGCCCGCTCTGTGGGCTCGTGTTCCAGCCACCGACAGGGAGTGCTTGAAAGGGGTCTCAGGCTGAGGGTCACAATGCCTGTTTGTGCCCAATTGCCGTCCTGAGTGGGTGTGGACTCATGGGCCATGCAGCTGGCACCCACTCTGAGAGTAGTACAACCATCTCAACATCCACTTTTCTAGCCATGAAGAAGGAGGAGTACTCTGTTGTGCTTCAGGTTCCCCCAAAGGCAGGGATTTGCACTCCCTTCTTGGGTCAGATACATGCATACCCAGGTTGGCTGGAGATGTCGGCCTCGGGTCAAGGCAGTTCCCACCTGAAAGATATGGGTCCTGCTCTGTCTGGCTCACAGGAGGTCGGGGCTCCGGCTGTGTCAGATAGAGCATTAGTTCACAAGGTGGCCTATGATAATGGGGTGCCCTTGATGTCCGTGCGGTTGGAACCTCATTTGGGGGTTTCTGAGCAGATGCGTAGGGCATTTCTTCTTTCTGGTGGGCAGGCAGAAGGCAGCTTTGTGAGTCCAGAATTCCCAATATGGAGGGCCTGCTGGCAAGGTGTGTGAGGATGGATGTCTGAAAATACAAGCTATGGTTATGTTCAGTGCTGAGGGAATGACAGTTTCAATGTGCAGCAGCTGTTTCGAGATCTTCAGCACCTGAGGACAGGCGAGAGTGAGATGTCTGCTCACGCTGGAATTTGTATCCGTGATGGCCAAGGAATGGTCGGGTGGCCTCAAGAAGCCTTGGAGGCTTTCCCAAGCTGGAGCTTGTGAAATGCTCCAAACAGCAAGGTATCCTTCTCTGGGACAGAGGTAGTCCGTTGAGAGCGCTCCAGGGTCCCCTATATGGAAAGATTCGATAACAAGCTCTCCGAATGGATGCCTGGAAACCCCACCTCGTGTTACCACTGCAGCCGAGGAACAGGGAAGCTTTGATCCGCTGGCTCTGCCTCGAAGTTCCAAGTGATCTGAGTAGACGGAGGTTCTCAGTCTGATGGGTCACATAGCTTCTTGGTGTCCAGGGAGAGCTTAGAATATGACGGTGGTTCTGGGACCATGCAGGAATCTCCAATCCTGAGGGTTGGACCCCATTCCCAAGAGCAAGGTTCCCTTCTCGGGACGGGAGTTCTATTGTCTGGCTCAGGGAGCACACGTTGGGCCATATGTTGGTTTTCCAGAACAGGCCTGAGGGACAGAGGACTGAAAACCTAAGCTAGGTTTTGGATGATGTCCTTGGGGCATGTCAGGTTCAAACGTCGGGCTCAGGCCCACTGACCTGGGTGTCTTCCTGGAGGTAGGTGCTGAGGGTGTGTCAGACTGTGCATTGTTTCCAGAGTGGCGTATGAAATTGGGTTGGGCTCAGGTGCCTTGCAGGTTTCTCCCATTCTAGATGGTTTGGGCAACTGAGACGGGCCAAGTTTCCTCGGGAGAGGAGACCCAGAGATGCAGTGTGGTTCTGGAAGTCCCATCCTGGAGGGCATGTGGTGACAGCTTTGGGAACAAAGTATTCAGACACAAACTCGGGGAAGAATTGGGGGGAAGTTATGGCAGGCCTGATCTGCACACCCTGAAAGCAGCTCCTCAGGATTTGAAATTCGGGTGCCTGGGAGGCAGTAGCAGAGGCTTTTCTCTCTGGACTGTGTATCTAGAATGGCCTCAGAATGGACGGTGGCCACATGGGTCCATGGGAGATTCTTCCTATCTGGGGATTCTTCCTGCCTCCGAAGATTTTGTTATCTTTCTGGGGGAAGGGAAAAGTGCTATTTTGTTTCTCAGAGGTCCTGCCCAACAGGGATTCCAAAGACGGGTTCCGGGTCACGTGGCCTGGACAACTCCACCAAGGGTTAGGATTTGGCCTAGGGGCACGATAGGTCCACTCTCTGGCCTCCTGGTCCAGGCCCTGACAGTTTGTGCTTGAAAGGGATCTCAGGCTGAGGTTCACAATTTCTGTTTGTGCCCAGCTGCCCTTCCTGAGTGGGCGTGGTCTCATGGGCCATGCAGCTGGCTGTCACTCTGAGGGGAGTACAACCATCTCAACATCCACTTTTCCTGCCATGGGGAAGGAGGAGTACTCTGCTGTGCTTCAGGTTCCCCCATAGGCAGGGATTTGCGCTCCCTTCTGTGGTCAGATACTTGCATACCCAGGTTGGCTGGAGATGTCGGCCTCGGGTCAAGGCAGTTCCCACCTGAAAGATATGGGTCCTGCTCTGGCTGGCTCACAGGAGGTCGGGGCTCTGGCTGTCTCAGATAGAGCATTAGTTCACAAGGCGGCCTATGATATCGGGGTGCCCTTGATGTCCGTGCGGTTGGAACCTCATTTGGGGGTTTCTGAGCAGATGCGTAGGGTATTTCTTCTTTCTGGTGGGCAGGCAGAAGGCAGCTTTGTGAGTCCAGAATTCCCAATATGGAGGGCCTGCTGGCAAGGTGTGTGAGGATGGATGTCTGAAAATACAAGCTATGGTTATGTTCAGTGCCGAGGGCATGACAATTCCATTGTGCAGTGGCTGTTTTGAGATCTCCAGCACCTGAGGATGGGCGAGTGTGAGATGTCTGTTCACGTTGGAATTTGTATCCATGATGGCCAACGAATGGCCAGGTGGCCTCAAGGAGCCTCGGATGCTTTCCCAAGCTGGAGCTTGTGAGCTGCTCCAAACAGCATGGTGTCCTTCTGCGGGACAGGGGAAGTACAGTTAGTAGGCTCCAGGGTCCCTCATATGGGAAGATTTGATAGCAGAGCTCTAAAATGGATGCCTGGTAACCCCACCTCGCGTTAACACTGCAGCCGAGGAACAGGGCAGCTTTGACCCGCTGGCTTTGCTTCGAAGTTCCAAGTGATCTGAGTTGATGGAGGTTCTCTATCTGATGGGTCACAATGCTTCTTGGTGTCCAGGGAGACCTTCGAATGTGGCGGTGGCTCGGGGGCCATGCAAGAATCTCCAAACCTGAGGGTTGGACCCCGTTTCCAAGACCAAGGTTTCCTTCTGGGGACCAGAGGGGTTCTATTGTATGGCTTAGGGACCACACGTTGGTCCCTATGTTGGTTTCCCAGAACAGGCCTGAGGGACAAAGGCCTCAAAACCCAAGCTAGATTTTGTTTGAGGTCCTAGGGGCATGTCAGGTTCAATCTTCGTACTCAGGGCAATTGACTTTCGTGTCTTCCTGGAGGTAGGTGCTGAGGGTGTGCATTTTTTCAGATCAGCCTATGAACTAGTGGTGGGCTCAGGTGCCTTGCAGGTATCTCCTATTCTGGATGGTTTGGGCAACTGAGACCAGTAGAGATTCCTCGGGAGAGCAGGCCCAATGATGTGGTGTGGTTCTGGAGGCCCCATCCTGGAGGGCGTGTGGTCACGGCTTTGGGAACGAAGTCTTCAGACAAAAATCAGGGAAGAATTAGGGGCGAGGTTATGGAAGGCCCGATCTGTAGACCCTGAAAGAAGCTCCTCAGGATTGGAAATTCAGGTGTCTGAGAGACAGTAGCAGAGGCTTTTCTCTCTGGATTGTATATCTAGGATGGTCTTGGAATGGACGGGTGGCCACATGGGTCCAGGGGAGATTCTTCCTATCTGGGTGTTCTGCCCAGCTCCCAAGAGTTTGTTGTCTTTCTGGGGGATAGGAAGAGTGCTATTTTCTGTCTCCGGGGTTCCACCCAAACAGGGATTCTGGAGATGGGTTCTGGGTCACGTGGCCTGGACAACTCCACCAAGGGTTAGGATTTGGGCCTATGGGCACGATAGGCCCGCACTCTGGGCTCCTGGTCCAGTCCCTGAAAGGGTGTGCTTGAAATGGGTCGTAGGCTGAGGGTCACAATGCCTGTTTTTGCCCAGCTGCTCCTCCTGAGGTGGCGTGTTCTCAAAAGCCATGCAGCTGGCTCGCACTCTGAGATTAGTACAACCATCTGAACATCCACTTTTCCTGCCATGGGGACGGAGGAGTACTCTGTTGTGCATCAGGTTCCCCCATACTCAGGGATTTGTTCTACCTTCTGGGGTCAGATACCTGCAAACCCAGGGTGGCTGGAGATGACGGCCACGGGCCAAGGCAGTTCCTACCTGCAGGATATGGGTCCAGCTCTCTGGCTGGCTGACAGGAGGTCTGGGCTCGATCTTGTCATACAGAGCAGTAGTTCACAGGGCGTCCTATGATATCTGGGTGCCCTTGAGGGCCGTGCGGTTTTACGCTTATTTGGGGTTTCTGGGCAGACCCGTAGGGCATTTCTTCTTTCTGGTGGACAGTCAGAAGGCAGCTTTTTGACTCCAGAATTACCAATATGGAGCCTGTGAGGATGGAAGTCTGAAAACACAAGCTATGGTTAAGTTCAGTGCCAAGCGCATGTCAGTTCCAATGTGCAGTGGCTGTCTCGAGAGCTCCAGCACATGAGGAAGGGCGAGAGTCAGATGTCTGCCCACTCTGGAGATTTTATCCCTGATGGCCAACGAACGCTGGGTTGGCATCAAGAAGCCTTGGGGACTTTCCAAGCACAGCTTGGCAGATGCTCCAAACAACAAGGTGTCCTTCTGTGGGACATGGGAAGTCCTCTTAGAGGGCTTCAGGGTCGCCCGTATTGAAAGATTAGATAGCAAAGCTCTCTGAGTGGATGCCTGGAAAAACCACCTCGCATTACCACTGTAGCCGAGGAACAGAGCAGGTTAGATCTGCTCGCTCTGGTTCGAAGTTCAAGTGATCTGAGTTGATGGAGGTTCTCAGTCTGATGGGTCACAGTGCTTCTTGGTGTCAAGGGGAGACCTTAGAATGTGGAGGTGGCTCTGGGGCCATGCAGGATTCTCCTACCCTGAGGGTTGGACCCAGTTCCCAAGAGCAAGGTTTCCTTCTCAGGACAGAAGGGGTTTTGTTGTATGACTCTGGGATGACATGTTGGACCATAGGTTGGTTTTCAAGAACAGGCCTCTTTGGACAGAGGCCTGATAACCTAAGCTAGGCTTCCAATGAAGTCCCAGGGGCATATCAAGTTAAATCATCTGACTCAGGGCCACTGACCAGCATGTCTTCCTGGCGGTAGGTGCTGAGGGTGTGTGTCAGACTTCGCATTTCTTCCAGAGCGACCTATGAAATTGGGGTGGGCTTAGGGGCCTTGCATGTTTCCCCTCATCTGGAGTGTTTGGGCAACCGCAAGAAGCAGAGTTTCTTGGGGAGGGCAGGCCCAGTGATGTGGTGTGGTTCTGGAGGCCCCATCCTTGAGGGCATGTTAGTCAGGGCTTTGGAACCCAAGTCTTCAGACACAAACTCGGGTAATGGTTAGGGGCGAGGGGATGGAGGGCACTATCTGCAGACTCTGAGGGCAGCCCCTCGGGATATGTAATTCGGGCGGCTGGACAGCAGTAGCGTAGGCTTTTCTGTCTGTATTGTGTGTCTAGGATGGCCTCGCGATGGAGGGGTGGCCTCATGGGTCCATGGGATATTCTTCCTCTCTGGGGATTCTGCCTAGCTCCCAAGAGTTTGGTGTCTTTCTGGGGGAAGGGAAGAGTATTGTTTTCCCAACTCAGGAGTCCCACCCAAACAGGGATTCTAGAGACCGGTTCTGGGTCCTGGTGCCTGGATTACACCACCAAGGGTAAGGATATGGGCCTAGGGACATGACAGGCCCGCTCTGGGGGCTCCAGGACCAGCTCCCGAGGGGGCTTGTTTGAAAGGGGTCTCAGGCTGTGGTTCACAATGCCTGTTTGTTGCCAGCTGCCCACCTGAGTGGGCGTGGTCTCATGGGCCATGCAGCTGCCTCCCACCCTGAGGGTTAGACAGCCATGTCACCATCCAGGTTTCCTGCCATGGGGAAGAAGGAGTCCACTTTTGTGCTTCAGATTCCCCCATAGGCAGGAATTTGATCTAAGTTCTGGGGACAGAAGCCTGAATACCCAGGTTGGTTCTAGATGATGGCCTCGGGCCAAGGCAGGACCCACGTGCAGGAGATGGGGCCCGCTATCTGGGTGGCTGACAGGAGGTCGGGACTCGGACTGTTTCAGACAGAGCATTAGTTCTCAGCACGGCATAAGATATTGGGGTGCCTTTGAGGGCTATGCAGTTGGTTCCTCATGTAGTGTTTCTGGGCAGACCCATAGGGCACGTATTCTTTCTGGTGGAAAGTCAGAGGGCAGCGTTTCGGCTCCAGAATTCCCAATATGGAGGCGAGGAATGTGAGGATGGAAGTCTGAAAACACAAGCTACGATTAAGTTCAGTACCGAGCACATGTCAGTTCCAATGTGCAGTGGCTGTCTCGAGAGCTCCAGCACGTGAGGAATGGCGTGAGTCAGATGTCTGCTCACTCTGGAGATTTTATCCATGATGGCCAACGAATGGTGGGTTGGCCTCAAGAAGCCTTGGGGGCTTTCCCAAGCCGCAGCTTGGCAAATGCTCCAAACAGCAAGGTGTCCTTCTGTGGGACAGGGGAGGTCCTCTTAGAGGGCTGCAGGGTCGCCCGTATTGAAAGATTCTATAGCAGAGCTCTCTGAGTGGATGGCTGGAAAGCCCACCTCGCACTACCAGGGAAGCCGAGGAACAAAGCAGGTTTGATGCGCTGGCTCTGTTTTGAAGTTCCAAGTAATCTGAGTTGATGGACGTTCTTAGTCTGACTGGTCACAGTGCTGCTAGGTGTCCAGGGAGACCTTAGAATGTGGAGGTGGCTCTGGGACCATGCAGGATTCTCCTACCCTGAGGGTTGGACCCAGTTCCCAAGAGCAAAGTTTCCTTCTCGGGAGAGGAGGGGTTCTATTGTTTGGCTCAGGGACCACACGATAGTCCATATGTTGGTATTCTAGAATTGGCCTCTGGGAAAGAGGTCTGAAAACCTTAGCTAGGGTTCCAATGAGGTCTTGGGGCATGTCAGGTTCAATCGTCGGACTCATGCCCATTGACTATCATGACTTCCTGGAGGTAGGTGCTGAGGGTGTGTGATACTCCACATTTTTTCCAGATCGGCCTATGTAATTGGGCTGGGCTCAGGGGCCTTGAATGGTTCTCCTAATCTGGAGGCTTTGGGAAACTGAGACAGGCAGAGTTTCCTCTGGAGAGCAGGCCCAGTGATGCAGTTTGTTTCTGGAGGCCCACCCTAGAGGGCATATGGGTCAGGGCTTTGGGACCAAAGTCATCAGACACAAACTCGGGGAAGGGTTTGGGGCGAGGTGATGGAAGGCCTGATCTGCAGACCCTGAAAGCAGCTCCTCGGAGTTTGAAATATGGGTGGCTGGGAGGCAGAAGTACAGGATTTTCTGTCTGGATTGTGTGTCTAGGATGGCCACAGAATGGACGTGTGGCCACATGGGTCCATGGGAGAATTTTCCTATCTGGGAATCTGCCCGGCTCCTAAGACTTTGTTGTCTTTCTGGTGGAAAGGAAGAGTCCTGTTCTCCGTCTCAGGGTTCCCGCCCAAATAGGCACTCCAGAGAAGGGTTCTGGGTCCTGGCGCCTGGACAAACACACCAAGTGTTAGAATTTGGGCCTCGGGACCTGACAGGCCCGCTCTGTGGGCTCCTGGTCCAGCTCCGAAGGGGGCTTGTTTGAAAGGGTCTCAGGCTGCATGTCCCGTGCATGTTTGTGCCCAGCTGTCCCTATGCAGTGGGCATGGTCTCATGGGCTATGCAGCTGGCTCCCACAATGAGGGTTTGATAACCATCTCAACATCCACTTTTCCTGCCATATGGAAGGAGGAGTACTCTTTTGTGCTTCAGTACCCCCATAGGCAGGAATTTGAGCAACGTTCTGGGGACAGATACTTTCATAATCAGGTTGGCTCGAGATTACGGCCTTTCACCAAAGCAGGTCGCTCCTGCAGGATATGGAGCCCGCTATCTGGCTGGCTGACAGGAGATCGGGGCTCAGGCTGTGTCAGATAGAGCATTAGTTCACAGGGTGCCCTATGATACCAGTTGCCTTTGAGGGCCGCACAGTTGGACCCTCATATGGGGTTTCTGGGCAGACCCATAGGGCACTTCTTATTTCTGGTGGACTGCCACAAGGCAGCTTTGTGGCTCTAGAATTCCCAACATCGAGGGCTTGCAGGAAATGAGTATGAGGATGAAAGTCTGAAAACTCAAGCTATGGTTAAGTTCTGTGCCGAGTGTATGACTGTTCCAATGTGCAGCAGCTGTTTCGAGATTTCTAGCACCTGAAGTAGGGCGATTGTGAGATGTCTGCTCACGTTGGAATTTGCATCCATGATGGCCAACTAATGGTGGGGTGGCCTCAAGAAACCTTGGAGGCTTTCCCAAGCTGCAGCTTCTGTTTGCTCCAAGCAGCAAGGAGTCCTTCTGTGGGACCGTGGAAGTCCGGTTAGAGGGCTCCAGGTTCCCCCATATGGAAAGATTCCAGAGCAGAGCTCTCCAAATAGATGCCTGAAAAGCCCACCTCGCATTACCACTGCAGCCGAGGAACAGGGCAGCTTTGATCCCTTGGCTCTGGTTTGAAGTTTCACGTGATCTGAATTGGCAGAGTTTCTCAGTCTGATGGGTCACAATGCTGCTTGGTGTCCAGGGTGACCTTAGTATGTGTCTGTGGCTCTGGGACCATGCAGGATTCTCCTACACTGAAGGTTAGACCCAGTTCCCAAGAGCAAGTTTTCCTTCTGGGGAAAGGAGAAGTTCTGTTGTATGGCGCAGGGACCACACATTGTGCCATATGTTGGTTTTCCAGAGCAGGCCTGAGGGACAGAGGCCTGAAAACCTAAGCTAGGTTTCTGATGAGGTGCTAGGGCAACGTGAGGTTCAGTCTTCTGACTCAACCCATTGACCTGTGTGTCTTCCTGGAGGTAGGTGCTGAGGGTGTCTCAGACTACGCATTTTTTCCAGAGCGGCCTAAGAAATTGTTCTGGGCTCAGGGGCCTTGCTGGTTTCTCCTAATCTTGAGGGTTTGGGCAGCTGACATGGGCAGAGTTTACTCGGGAGAGCAGGCCCAATGATGTGCTGTGGTTCCAGATGCTGCATCCTGGAGGGAATATGGGTCAGGGCTTTGGGACTGAAGTGTTCAGACCAAACTCAGGGAAGGGTTAGGGGCAAGGTGATGGTCGGCCCGATCTGCATACCCTGAAAGCAGCTCCACGGGATTTTAAATATGGGTGGCTTGGAGGCAGTACCACAGGCTTCTCTGTCTGGATTATGAGTCTAGGGTGGACACGGAATGGACTGGTAGACACATGGGTTCAGGGGAGAGTCTTCCTATCTGGGGATTCTGCCCGGCTCCCAAGAGTTTGGTGTCTTTCTGGGGGAAGAGAAGAGTGCTGTTTTCTGTCTCAGGTTCCTGCCCAAACAGGGATTCCAGAGATGGGATCTGGGTCCTGGCACCTGGACAACCCTATCAAGGGTTAGGATTTGGGCCTAGGGCATGAAAAGCCTGCTCTGTGGGCTCCTGTTACAGCTCCCGAGGGGGTTTGCTTGGAAGGGGTCTCAGGCTGAGGATCACAATGCTTGTTTGTCCCAGCTGCTCCTCCTGAGTGGGCATGGTCTCATGGGCCATGTAGCTGTCTCCCACTCTGAGGGTAGGACAACCATCTCAACATCCACTTTTCCTGCCATGATAAGGAGGATTACTCTTTTGTGCTTCAGGTTCCCCCATAGGCAGGAATTTGAGCTATGTTCTGAGGACAGATACCTGCATACCCAGGTTGTTTCGAGATGATGGCCTCGGGCCAAGGCAGGTCCCACCTGCAGGATATGGTGCCCGCTATCTGACTGACTGACAGGATGTCGTTGCTTGGGCTGTGTTAGACAGAGCATTAGTTCACAGGGCGGCCTATGATATCGGGGTGCCCTTGAGGGCCGTGTGGGTGGACCCTTATGTGGAGTTTCTGGGCAGGCCCATAGGGCACTTCTTCTTTCTGGTGGGCAGGCAGAAGGCAGCTTTGTGGCTCCCAAATTCCCAATATGGAGGGCTTGCAGGCAAGGAGTGTGAGGACGGAAGTCTGAAAACACAAGCTATGGTTAAGTTCAGTGCTGAGTGCATGACATTTCCAATGTGCAGCAGCTTTTTCGAGATCTCTAGCATGTGAGGAAGGGAGTGTGTGAGATGTCTGCTTAAGCTTGAGTTTGTATTTGTTAGGGTCTGTGATTAAAGGAACGAGACTGACACAATTGAAAATCAAACAAAGCTTTATTTCGCGCCAAGCATCAAAAATCAAATTGACTGAATGGGGCCATCTCTTATGAAGAGACGACGACGATGACCCCGGCTAGGTCACTCCCAAGGAGGTCGCTCCGGATGAGGCTGCTCTGTACGAGGCCACACTTGGACGAGACCGCTCCACAGACGAGGCCACTCTGGATGAGGCCGCTCTGCAGATGAGGCCACTCCTGGTCAGAGTCACTCCCAGGAAGAGGACACTCTTGTCGAGTCCACTCCCAGTTCAGGACCACTGCTGATGAGGATACTCCCCAGACAGGAGCTGCTCTGGCGAGGCTGCTCCACAGTCTGAGCTGCTCCCAAGAAGAGGCCACTCTGGACGAGGCTGTTCCCAGGAGAAGGCCACTGTTGACCAGGCCACTCCCCGGCCAGGGCCGCTCCCAAGAAGAGGCCACTCTGGATGAGGCCGCTCCCAGGACAAGGCCACTCCCGACAACGAAGAGGTGACAACAACAGAGAAGATGACAAGGAGGACATCAACCCCAATGACACAGACTCTGGTCCCCCTGACACCACTCTGTCAAGGCTGCTCCCCAGAGGAGGCCACCACTCCGGAAGTGGCCACTCGCCAACGAGGCCACTCCCCAGACAGGGCCGCTCCAGATGAGGCTGCTTCGAATGAGGCCACTTGACGATGAGGCCGCATGCCAACGAGGCCGCTCCCCGGAATGACGCCGCCCTGGCGAGGCCCCTAGCAGCGGGGCTGTGGCTCGGGGTGACAAGGCCACTCGCGGCTCGAGGTGACAAGGCCGCTCGCGGCTCGGGGTGGCAAAGTCACTCGTGGCTCGGGGTGGCAAGGACGCTGGGGGCAGCAAGGCTGTTCACGGTGGTGCTGTAGCTCGGTGGTGGCGAGACTGCTGGCGGCTAGGCCACTGGCGGCTCTCAGGGCTCTGACAGAGCTGTTGGCTCTGCTGGCTCTGACAGCTCTGACAGTTCTGACAGCTCTGACAGTTCTGCCGGCTCTGGTGGCTCTGACAGCTCTGGCGGCTCTGACAGCTCTTACAACTCTGATGGCTCCGACAGCTCTGACGGCTCTGACGGCTCTGTGGGCTCTGGCAGCTCTGATGGCTCTGATGACTCCCAGCTCTGACGACTCTCCTACTCCTTCGCAGCCCCGCAAACTAACCTTTAGAGGGGTGGTAGAGCCCCGCCCACACACAGGAGGCCAATGTGATTGCAATACACAGAGAAAACTGCACAGTAATGCTAGGTCTGCCACACAGAGAAAAAAAAAAAAAAACTGCTAGGTAACACACGGGTGGCCAATTGAGTTTCAATTTACCCTAGTATATATATGCGCACCACACTGATTGGATGTTTCACCTGGCTTGACCCGCCCTTGTATCTAGGCTTTGCAAGTAAGTTCCTCTGAGAGGGGCAGGGTCAATATATGTTCACTGCATAGGGTCAATCTAAGTTTACTGCAACAAAATGGCTCCCTCTGGCCTACCATGCCCTTACAGTATCCATGATGGACAATGGATGGTGTGGTGGCTTCAAGATGCCTTGGAGGCTTTCCCAAGCTGGAGCTTGTGAGCTGCTCCAAACAGCAAGGTGTCCTTCTGTGGGACAAGGGAAGTCCGGTTAGAGGGCTCCAGGGTCCCCAATATGGAAAGATTCAAGAGAAGAGCTCTCTGAATGGATGCCTAGAAAGCCTACCTCGCATTACCACTGCAGCCAAGGAACAGGGAAGCTTTGATCTGCTGGCTCCTGTTCAAAGTTCCAAGTGATCTGAGTTGACGGAGGTTCTCAGTCTGATGTGTCACAATGCTGCTTGGTGTCCAGGGAGACCTTAGAATGTGGCAGTGGTTCTGGGGCCATGCATGATTCTCCTAGTCTGAGGATTGGACCCAGTTCCCAAGAGCCAGGTTTCCTTCTTGGGACAGGTGGGTTTCTGTTGTATGGCTCAGGGACATTATGTTGGAACATAGGTTGGTTTTCCAGAACAGGGCGCTGGGGAGAGAGCCCTGAAAACCTAAGCTGGGGTTCCATTGAGGTCCTAGGGGCATGTCAGGTTCAATCTTCAGACTAGGGCCATTGACCTGCGTGTCTTCCTGGAGGTAGGTGCTGAGGTTAAGTCAGACTGCGCATTTCTTCCGGGCGGCCTCTGAAATTGGAGTGGGTTCAGGGGACTTGCAGGTTTCTCCTAATCCGGAGGATTTGGGCAAGTGTGATGGTCAGAGTTTCCTTCCGGATGGCAGGACTGGTGCTGTGGTATGGCTCTGGAGGCCCCATCCTGGAGGGCATGTGGGCCAGGGCTTTGGTGACAGAAGTCTGTAGACACAAACTCGGGTTAGGTTTAGGGGCGAGGTGATGGCAGGCCCAATCTGCAGGCCCTGAGGGCAGCTCCTTGGGATTTGAAATTCGGGCACCTGGGAGGCAGTACCTCAGGCTTTTCTGTCTGAATTCTGTGTCAAGGATGGACACGGAATAGAGGGGTGGCCTCATTGTGCCATGGGAGATTCCTTGTCCCTGGGGTTTCTACCCTGCTCTGAAGAATTTGGTATCTTCCTGGGGGAAGGATAGAGTGCTGTTTCTGTCTCAGGGGTCCCACCCAAACAAGGATTCCAGAGATGGGTTCTGGGTCCCGGCACCTGGGTAAGCCCAAAATGATGTAGGATTTGGGTCTAGGGCCATGGCAGGGCCGCTCTTCGGTCTCCCTTTCCAACACCCGAGGGGCTTGTTTGAAAGAGGGCTCAGGCTGAGGGTCACAATGCCTATTTGTGTCCAGGGCAGCCCTCTTGAGTGGGCTTGGTCTCATGGGTCAAGCAAGTGGCTCCCTTCCTGAGAGTAGGAAACCCATCCCAACATCCAGGTTTCCTTACATATTGAAGGAGGAGTACTCTTTTGTGCTTCAGGTTCTCCCATAAGCAGGGATTTGAGCTAGGGTCTGGGGACAGATGCCTGAATATCCAGGTTGGGTCGAGATGACAGCCTCGGGCCATGGCAGCTCCCACATGCAGGATATGGGGCCTGCTATCTTGGTGGCTGACAGGAGGTCAGGCCTCATGTTGTGTCAAACAGCATTAGTGCAGAGGGCATCCTATGATATTGGGTTGCCATCGAGTGCCGTGTAGGTGGATCCTCATGTGGGGTTTCTGGGCAGACAGAATAGGGCACTTCTTCTTTCTGGTGGCAGGAGGAAGGGAGCATTGTTGCTCCAGAATTCCCAATCTGGAGTGCTTGCTGCGAGGAAAGTGAGGACCGAAGTCTGACAATACAAGCTATGGTTCAGTTCAATGCCGAGTGTGTGACAGTTCTAAAGTGCAGCGGCTGATTCGTGATCTCCAGCACCTGAGTAAGTGCAGGTGTAAGATGTCCACTCACACTGAAGTTGGTGTCCATTATGACCGATGAATGGAGGTGTGGCCTCAAGAAGCCATGGAGGCTTTTCCTCGCTGGGGCTTATGTGCTGCTCCAAACAGCAAGGTGTTCTTCTGAGGGACAGGGGAAGTCCAGTTAGAGGGCTACAGGTTCCCCCATATAGAAAGATTTGATAGCAGAGCTCTCCGCATGAATGCCTGGAAAGCCCAACTCAACCTTCAAGTTGCAGCTGAGGGATAGGCAGGGTCGATCTGCTGGCTTTGGTTTGAAGTTCAAAGGGGGTTGAGTTGACAGGGGTTCTCAGGCTGATGGGTCACAATGCTGCTTGGTGTCCAGGGAGACCATAGAATGTGGCAGTGCCCCAGGGTCCATGCAGGATTCTCCTACTCTGAGAGTTGGACCCAGTTCCCAAGAGCAAGGTTCCCTTCTAGGGACAGAAGGGGTTCTGTTCTATGGCTCAGGGACCACATGTTGGACCATATGTTGGTATTCCAGAAAAGGGACAGATGCCTGAAAACCTAAGCTAGGGTTCCGATGAGGTTCTAGGGGCATGTCAGGTTCAATCTTCTGATTCAGGGGCATTGACCTGCCAGTTTGCCTTGATGTAGGTGCTGAGGGTGTGTCAGACTGTGCATTTTTGTCCAGAATGACTGCGAAAATGGGGTGGGCTCAGGGGCCTTGCCGGTTTCTCCTCATCTGGAGGGTTGGGGCAACTTTGATGGGCAGAATTTCCTTCGGGAGGGCAGGCCCAGTGCTGTGCTGTGGCTCCAGTGGCCCCATCCTGGAGGGCATGTGGGCCAGGGCTTTGGGGACAGAAATCTGCAGACACAAACTCGGGTTATGGTTAGGGGTGAAGTGATGGCAGGCCCGATTTGCAGACCTTGAAGGCAGCTTCTCGGGATTTGAAATTTGGGTGGCTGGAGGTGGTAGTGCAGGCTTATCTGTCTGGATTGTGTGTCAAGGATGGCCACCAAATGGAGGGGTGGCATCATGGGGCCATGGGAGGTTCTTCTTCTCTGGGGATTCTTCCCAGCTCCCAAGAGTTTGGTGTCTTTCTGGGGGAAGGGAAGACTGCAGTTTTCTGTCACTGGGGTCTCGCCCAAACAGGGATTCCAGAGATGGGTTCTGGTTCCAGGCGCCTGGATAAACCAACCGAGGGCTAGGATTTGGGCCGAGGGCCATGGCAGGCTTTCTCTGCGGGCTCCTGGTCCAGCTCTCATGGAGGTTTTCTGAAAGCATCTCAGGCTGAACGTCACAATGCCTGCTTGTGCCCAAGGTGGCCCTTTTGAGTGGATGTGGTCTCATGAGTCATGCAGCTGGTTCCGTCCCTGAGAGTTAGACACCCATTCCAACATCCAGCTTTCCTGTCATATTGAAGGAGGAGTACTCTTTTGTGCTTCAGGTTCTCCCATAGTTAGGGATTTGAGCTAAGGTCTGAGGACGGATGCCTGAATACAGAGGTTCTGTAGAGATTAAGGCCTGAGGACATGGCTGGTCTCACCTGTAGCTTATGGGGCCCGATATCTGGGTGGCTGTGAGGAGGTTGGAGCTCAGGCTGTCAGACAGAGCATTAGTGCTCAGGGCGACCTATTATATTTGGGTGCCATTGAGGGACATGCAGGTGGATCCTAATGTGGGTTTTCTGGGCAGATGCATACGCACATCTTATTTCTGGTGGGCAGGTAGAAAGCTGCATTGTGGCTCCACAATTCCCAATCTGTAGGGATTGAAGGCCAGGAGAGTGAGGATGGAATTCTGAAAACACAAGCTACAGTTAAGTTCAGTGAGGAGAGCATGGCAGTTCCAATGTGCGGTGGTAATTACAAATCTCCAGGACCTGAGTAAGGGCGAGTGTCAGATGTCCATTCATGCTGTAGTTTGTGTCCATGATAGCCAAAAAATGGTGGGGTGGCCTCAAGGGGTCATGGAGGCTTTCCCATTCTGGGGCTTGTGAGCTGCTCCAAACAGCAAGGTGTCCTTCTGCTGGACAGGGGAAGTCTGGTTAGAGGGCTCCAGGGTCTCCCATATTAAAAGATTGGATAGCAGAGCTATTCACATGGATGCCTAGAAAGCCCACCTCACGTTACCATTACAGCTGAGAAACAGGGCAGGTCAATCAACTGGCTCTGGGGCGATGATCCATGGGGGCTGAGTTGACAGGGCTTCTCAGGATGACGGGTCACAATGCAGGTTGGTGTCCAGGGAGACCTTAGAATTTTGCGGTTGCTCAGGGGCCATGCAGGATTCTACTACACTGAGGGTTGGACCCACCTCCCATGAACAAGATTTCCTTCCGGGGACAGGAGGGATTCTGTTGTGTGGCTCAGGGACCACATGTTGGACCATAAGTTGGTATTCCAGAACAGGCCTCTGGGGACGGAGACCTGAAAACCTAAGCTAGGTTTCTGATGAGGTCCTAGGAGCATGTCAGGTTCAATCTTCTGACTCAGGGCCATTGACTGTGTGTCTGCCTGGATGTAGGTGCCGAGGGTGTGTCAGACTACATATTTTTGACCAGAGCAGTCTACGGAATTGTGGTGGGCTCAGGGTAATTGCAGGTTTCTCCTACTATAAAGGGTTTGGGAAACTGTAACAGGCAAAGTTTCTTTCGGGAGGGCAGGCCAAGTGCTGCATTGTGACTCTGGAGGTCCCATCCTGGAGGGCATGTGGGCCAGGGCTTTAGGGACAGAAGTCTGCAGACACAAGCTCGGGTTAGGTTTAGGGATGAGATGATGGCAGACCCGATCTGCAGATCCCGAGGGCAGCTCCTTGGGATTTGAAATTCGGGCAGCTGGGAGGTGGTAGCGCATGCTTTTCTGTCTGGATTCTGTGTCATGGATGGCCACGGAATGGAGGGGTGGCCTCATGGGGCTATGGGAGATTCTTCCTCTCTGGGCATTCTGTCCATGTCCCAAGAATTTGGTGTCTTTCTGGGGAAAGGAAGAGTGCTGTTTTCTGTCTCAGGGGTCCCGCACAAACAGGGATTCCAGAGAGGGGTCTGGGTTCAGGCACCTGGATAAACCGACCGAGGGGTAGGATTTGGGCCTAGGGCCATGGCAGGCCTCCTCTATGGGCTCCTGGTCCAATTCCCGAGGGGCTTGTTTGAAATCATGCTCAGGCTGAGGGTCACAATGCCTGATTGTGCCCAGCCAGACCTCCTGAGTGGACATGGTCTCATGGGCCATGCAGCTGGCTCCTACTCTGAGGGTTGGACACCCATCCCAACAGCCAGGTTTCCTGCCATGGGGAAGGAGGAGTACTCTTTTGTGCTTCAGGTTCCCCCATAGGTAGGGATTTGAGCTAAGGTCTGGGGACAGATGTCTGAACACCCAGGATGGGTAGAGATGAAGGCCTCTGGACAGGGCAGGTCCCACGTGCAGGCTATGGGGCCCGCTATCTCTGTGGCTGAGAGGAGGTTGGTGCTCTATCTGTGTCAGACAGAGGATTAGTGCACAGGGCTGCCTATGATATTGGGGTGCCATCATTGCTGTGCATGTTGATCCTCATGTGGGGTTTCTGGTCTGACCCATAGGGCACTTCTTTCTGGTGGGAAGGCAGAAGGCTGCATTGTGGCTCCCAAATTCCCAATCTGGAGGGCTTGTGGGCCAGGAGTGTGAGGACAGAATTTGAAAACACAATCTGTGGTTAAATTCAGTGCGGAGCAGATGGCAGTTCCAATGAGCAGCAGCTTATTCCAGATCTCCACCACCTGAGTAAGGACAAGTGCAAGAAGTCCGCTCACGCTGGAGTTGGTGTCCATGATGACCGACGAATGGAAGTGTGTCCTCAAGAGGCCATTGAGGCTTTCCCACGCTGGGGCTTGTGAGCTGCTCCAAATAGCAAGGTGTCCTTCTGAGGGACAGCAGAAGTCCGGTGACAGGGCTCCAGTGTCCCCCATATGGAAAGATTGGGTAACAGAGCTCTCCGCATGGATGCCTGGAAAGCCCACTTTCCATTACCATTGGAGCCAAGGAATAGGGCATGTTTGATCTGCTGGCTCTGGGGAGAACTTCCATGGGTGCTGAATTGACAGTGTTTCTCATACTGACGGATCACAATGCAGGTTGATATCCAGGGAGACCTTAAAATGTGGCAGTGGCTCAGGGGCCATGCAGGATTCTTTGTTTTTTCTTTTAATTTATTTTTTATTTTTTTTATAAACATATAATGTATTTTTATCCCCAGGGATACAGGTCTGTGAATCTCCATGTTTACACACTTCACAGCACTCACCATAGCACATACCCTCCCCAATGTCCATAACTCCATCCCCCTCTCCCAACCCCCCTCCATCCAGCAACCCTCAGTTTGTTTTATGAAATTAAGAGTCACTTATTATTTGTCTCCCTCCCGATCCCATCTTGTTCCATTTATTCTTCTCCTAGCCCTCTAACCCCCCATGTTGCATCTCCACTTCCTCATATCCCAGAGATCATATGATAGTTGTCTTTCTCCGATTGACTTATTTCAGTAAGCATGATACCCTCTAGTTCCATCCACATCACCACAAATGTCAATATTTCATTTATTTTGATGGATGCATAGTATTCCATTGTATATATATACCACATCTTCTTTATCCATTCATCTGTTGATGGACATCTAGGTTCTTTCCATAGTTTGGCTATTGTGGACATTTCCATGCAAGATTCTTTTTTTTTTTATTAATTTTTTTATTTTTTTCAGCATAACAGTATTCATTATTTTTGCACCACACCCAGTGCTCCATGCAATCCGTACCCTCTACAATACCCACCACCTGGTGCCCCCAACCTCCCTCCATGCAAGATTCTTTTACCCTGAGGGTTCGACCCAGCTCCCAAGAGCAAGATTTCCTGCTGGGGACAGGAGGGGTTCTGTTGTGTGTCTCAAGAATCACATGTTAAACCATCTGTTTGTATTCAGAACAGGACTCAGGGGACAGATGCCTGAAAACCTAAGGTAGGTTTTTGATGAGGTCCTAGGGTATGTCAGGTTCAATCTTCTGACTCAGGGCCTTTGACGTGTGTGTCTGCCTGGAGGTATATGTCTAGTGTGTGTCAGACTGCATTTTTGTCCAGAGTGGCCTATGCAATTGGGGTGGGCTCAGGGTCCTTGCAGGTTTCTCATAATCTGGTGGGTTTAAGCAACTGTGATGGGCAAAGTTTCCTTCGGGAGGACAGGCCAGATCATGCAGTGAGGCTCTGGAGGCCCCATCCTGGAAGACATGAGGGCCAGGACTTGGGGGACAGAAGTCTGCAGACACAAACTCAGGTTAGGGTTAGGGGCGAGGTGATGGCAGGTCTGATCTGCAGACCCTGAGATCAGCTCCTTGGGATTTGAAATTTGGGCGGCTGGGAGGTGGTAACACAGCCTTTTCTGTCTGGATTGTGTGTCTAGGACGTCCACGGGATGTAGGAGTGTGCTCATGGGGCCATGCGAGATTCTTCCTCTCTGGGGATACTGACCAGCTCCCAAGGTTCTGCTGTCTTTCTGGGGCAAGAGATGAGTGCTGTTTTCTGTCTCAGGGGTCCCGCCCAAACAGAGATTCCAGAGAAGGGATCTGGTTCCATTCACCTGGATAACCTCACCCAGGGTTAAGATTTGTCCTAGGGGATGGCAGGCCCTGTACTGGGGTCCTGGACCAGCTACCTTGTTTGAAAGTGGGCTCAAGCTGAGGGTCAAAATTCCTGTTTATGCACAGGGTGGCACTCCTGATTGGGTGTGGTCTCATGGGCCATGCAGCTGGCTCCCACTCTGAGGTTTTGAGACCCATCCCAACAGCCAGGTTTCCTGCCATGGGGAAGGAGGAGTACCCTTTTGTGCTTCAGATTCCTCCATAGGCAGGGATTTGAGATAAGGTCCTATGAGAGATGCCCAGGTTCGATAGAGATGACTGCCTCAGGCCACGCAGGTCCCACCTGCAGGATACGGGACCTGATATCTGGGCGGCTGACAAGAGGTCCGGGCTCAAGCTGCGTCAGGCAGAGCATTAGTGCATAGGGTAGCCTAGGACATTGCAGTGCTGTCGAGGGCCTTGGAGGTGGATCCTCATGTAGGGTTTCTGGCCAGACCCATAGGGCACTTATTCTTTCTGGTGGGACGGCAGAAGGCTGTGTTGTGTCTCCAGAATTCCCAATCTGGAGGGCTCGTGAGCCCAGAGTGTGAGGATGGAAGTCTGAAAACACAAGCTATGGTTAAGTTCAGTGCTGAGCGCATGGCAGTTCCAAAGTGCAGTGGCTGATTCGAGAACTCCAACCCCTGAGTAAGGGTGTGTCAGATGTCCGCTCACCCTGGTGTTTGTGTCCATGGTGGCCGACGAATGGAGGTTTTCCCACGCTGGGGCTTGTGAGATGTTCCAAACAGCAAGGTGTCATTCTACAGGGCGAGTCCGGTTAGATGGCTCCAGGGTCTCCTATATGGAAAGATTGGATAGCAGAGCTCTCTGCATGGATGCCTGGAAAGCCCACCTCGCATTACCATTGCAGCTGAGAAACATGACAGGTTTGATCTCCTGGCTCTGGGGCGAAGTGCCAAGGGGGCTGAGTTTATAGGGGGTCTCATGGTGACGGGTCACAATGCTGGTTTGTGTCCAGGGAGACCATAGAATGTGTCCGTGGCTCAGGGTCCATGAAGGATTCTCCTACCCAGAGGTTTTGACACAGCTCCAAAGGGCAAGCTTCCCATGTGGAGACAAGAGGTGTTCTGATTGGTGCCTCAGGAAACCCCCATATGCTGGTATTCGAAACCAGGCCTCTGAGATTAGCCACCTGGAAACCAAAGCTAGGGTTCAGATTAGGGCCTAGGGGCCTGTCTGGTCCAATCTTCTGTCTCTGGGGACATATGTCTGCCTGTCTGAGTGGAGGTGGTTTCTCAGATTGTGTCAGAAAGTGCCTTTTGGTCCAGGGCACACTACACAATTGGGATGTCCTTGGGACCTTGTAGGTTTCTCCTAATCTGTAGGGTTGTGGCCAATGTAATGGGCACAATTTCCCTCAAGAGTGCAGGCACAGTCCTGCAGTGTGGCTCCAGAGGCCCCAGTCAGAAGGGTGCATAGGCCAGGGCTCTGCGGACAGAATTCTGAAAACAGAAACTGGTGGTAGGTTTTGGGCAGAGGTTATGACAAACCCCTTCTACAGGCCATGAGGGGAGCTCTTTGGGAAATGACATAAGAGCTAATGTGTGGTGGTATCTCAGGCTATTGTCTCTGGATTTTGTGTGAAGGATGGCCATGGGATGGAGGGGTGGCCTCATGAGCCAAGGATGATTCTCCCTGTCTGGGGATTTGGCCAGGCTCTCATTAGTTTGGGGACATTCTGTAGGAAGGGAGGAGTCCTGTTTTCTGTCTCAGGGATCCCTCCAAAAATGGAAATCCAGAACAAAGCCCCAGGTACAAGCGACTCTAAACCCCACCTTTGGTTAGGATTGGGGCTTAGTGGCATGGCAAGCCCGATATGCGTGCTCTTGTTCCACACGGAGAGGCCTCATTTGGAAATGGGGCTCATGCTGAAGGTCACAATTCATGTTTGTGCCCAAGGTGGCCCTCAAGCATGGGCATGGCCTAGTGGACAATTGCAGTTTTCTCCTACTCTGAGGGGTTGATTTTGACCCCCTTCCGAAAAACAAGGTTTCTTTCCATGGGGGAGGAGGAGTTCTGCTTTGACCATCAGGTTCCTCCATGTGCAGGGATTTGAGATAATGTCTAGGGACAGATACCTAAAAACCCAGGTTGGGAAGATATGATGGCTGAGGGCCACAGCGGGACCGAACTGCTGGATATGAGGCCAGCTGTCTGGATGTCTGACAGGAGGTCTGGGCTCAGGGTATGTCAGCCAGAGCATTTGTGCACAGGGTGGCCAAGGAAATTGGGGTGCTGTTGAGGGCCCTGCAGATTGATCCTCATATGGGGTTTCTGGGCAGTCCCATAGAGCACTTTTTTCTTCTGGTGCACAGGCAGAGTGCTGCATTGTGGCTCCAAAATTCCCAATCTGGAGGACTTGTGGGGCCATGAGTGTGAGGACAGAAATCTGAAAACACAAACTAGGGTAAGGTTTTGGGCTGAGGGCACGGCAGGCCCACTCTGAAGAGGCTACATCGAGATTTCCAGCATCTGAAGTAAGTGTGAGAATCAGACATTGGTTCAGGCTGGACTTTGTGACCATGATGACCCCAGCATGGAGGGGTGGCCTCATGAATCCATGGAGGATTTCTAGCTCTGGATAGTAAGCTGCTCCAAACAGCAAGGTTTCCATCTATGGTACAGGCGAGTCCTTTTGGATGGCTCAGGGATGCCCCATACGGAAAGATTCGAGAGCATGGTTCTAAGCATGGATGCCTAGACACCCCACCTCACATTCCCATTGCCTCCTAGGGACAAAGCAGATTCGATCTGCTGGCTCTGTCTGAGCTCCCCAGGGGGCTGTGTTGTAATGGACTCTCATTCTGATGGGTCATAATGCCAGATTGTTTCCATGGGACCCTGGAATGTGCTGGTGGTTCAGGGGCCCTGCAGGTTTCTCCTACCCAAAGGTTTTGACACAGCTCCAAATACCAAGGTTTCCATCTGGAAACAGGAGGTATTGTGTTTTGCTCCTCAGTAAACACCCATATGCTGGTATTTGAGAAGAGGCCTCTGAGAAGTGATGCCTATAAACCTAAGCTAGGGTTCAGATTAGGGCCTAGGTGCCTGTCTGGTTCAATCTTATGTCTCTGGGGACATCTGTCTGCCAGTCTGAGTAGAGATAGTCCCTCAGGTTGTATCAGAAAGCGCTTTTTGGTCCAGGGCTGAGTATGCAATTGGGATGGCCTTGGGGGCCTTGTAGCTTTCTCCAATATAGGGTTGTGGCCAATGGAATGGGCAGTTTTCTTTGAGAGGGCTGGCAGAGTCCTGCGGTGTGGCTCCAGAGGCACCAGCCTGGAGTATGTGTGGGCCTGGGCTATGGGGACAGAATTCAGAAAACACAAACTCTGGGTAGGTTTCAGTCCGATGGTATGGCAAGCCTGATCTATAGACCGTGAGGGGAGATCCTCAGGATAAGACATAGGGGCAAGTTTGAGGCGGGAACTCAGGCTTTTGTTTCTGGATTTTGTGTCAAGGATGGCTGTGGAATTGAGGTGTGGCCTCATGGGCCTTGGACGATTCTCCCTCGCTGCAGAGTTGGCCCAGCTCCCAAGAGTTTGGGGTTATTCTGTGGGATGGGCGGAGTCCTGTTTTAAGTGTCTCAGGGGTCCCTCCAAAAGAGGGATTCCAGAGCAGAGCCCCAGTTATGGGTGACTGGAAAATCCCACCTTTGGATAGGATTGGGGCCTCGGGGCATGGCAAGCCCAATATGCGGGTGCTTGGTCCACTACCGAGAGGCCTCATTTGAAAACAGGGCTCAGGTTGAGGGTCACAATGTGTGTTTGTGCCCAAACTGGCCCTCTAGCATGGACGTGGTTTCATGGGCCACTATGGGTTTCTCCTATTCTGAGGGGTTGACTTTGACACCCATCCCAACAGCAAGGGTTCTTGCCATGGGGGAGGAGGAGTTCTGTTTTGTGCATCAGGTTTCGCCATGTGCAGGGATTTGAGATAGGTCTAGGAACAGATGCATGAAAACTCAGGTAGGGAAGATTTGATGGCTGAGGGCCACAGCGGGCCTGATCTGCTGGATATGCAGCCAGCTTTCTGGGTGTCTGTCAGGAGGTCTGGGCTCAGGCTGTGTCAGACAGAGCATAAGTGCACAGGGCAGCCTAGGAATTTGGGGTGTGTTTGAGGGCCTTACAGTTTGATCCCCATTTGTGGTTTCTCGGCATACCCATAGGGCACTTTTTTCTTCTGCTGTGCAGGCAGAGGGTTGCATTCTGGCTCCAGAATTCCCAATCTGGAGGACATGTTGGCCACAAGTGTGAGGACTGAAGACAGGAAACACAAGCTAGGGTTAAGTTTCGGGCTGAGGGCACGGCAGACCCACTCTGCAGAGGCTGCATTGAGATATCTAGCATCTGAAGTCAAGACGAGTATCAGACATTGGCTCAGGCTGGAATTTGCAACCATGATGGCCCCTGAATGGAGGAGTGGCCTCATGAGTCCATGGAGTTTTTCCCACTCTGGGGGTTGTGAGCTGTTCCAAACAGCAAGGTTTCCTTCTTCAGGCCAGGTGATTCCTGTTGGATGGCTCAAGGCTGCCCCATATGGAAAGATTCCAGAGCATGGCTCTAAGGATGGTTGCCTGGAAACCCCACCTCACATTCCCATTGGCTCCTAGGGACAAGGCATATTCAATCTGCTGGCTCTGGGGGGAGCTCCCCAGGGCGTTGAGTTGAAATAGACTCTCATGCTGATGGATCATAATGCAGATTTGTGTCCATGGATATCTTGGAATGTGGCAGTGACTCAAGGCCTTGCAGGATTCTCCTGCTCTGCAAGTTTGACACCCATCCCAACAGCAAGGTTTCCTGCCATAGGGAAGGAGGAGTACTCTTTTGTGCATCACGCTCCCCCATAGGCAGGTTTTGAGATAAGGTCTGGGGACAGATTCCTGAATACCAAGGTTGGGTAGAGGTGACATCCTTGGGCCGTGGCAGGTCCCATCTACTGGATATGCTGCCAGCTATGTGGATGGCTGACAGAAGTCGGGGCTCAGGCTTTGTCAGACTGAGGATTAGTGCACATGGCAGCCTAAGAAATTGGGGTGTGGTCGAGGGCCGTGCAGGCTGATCCTAATGTGGGGTATCTGGGCAGCCCCATATGGCAATTCTTTTTTTCTGATGAGCACGTGGAATCCTGTCTTGTGGCTCTAGAATTCCCAATCTGGAGGTCTTCTGGGCCAGGTGTGTGAGGACGGAAGTTTGAAAACACAAGCTATGGTTAGGTTCAGGGCCGAGGGCATAGCAATTTCAATGTGCAGCGTCTGATTCGAGATCTCCAGCACCTGAGTAAGGGCAAGTGTCAGATGTCCAGTCACGCTGGAGTTTGTATCCATGATGGCCCACTAATGGAGATTTTCCCATGCTAGGTCTTGTGAGCTGCTCCAAACAGCACGGTTTCCTTCTGTGGGAAAGGGGGAGTCCACAGTCCCCCATATGGAAATATTGAAGAGCAGAGCTCTAGGCATGGATGCCTGGAAAGTCCACCTCACTTTACAATTACAGCCTAGGAACATGAGAGGTTCGATCTGGTGGCTCTAGCATGAAGTACCAAGGGAGCTGAGTTGATACGGTGTCTCATGCTCATGTTTCACAACGCTGGTTTGTGTTCAGGAGACCTTGGAATGTGGATGGTGACTCAGGAGCCATGTAGGATTCTCCTATACTGAGGGTTTGACACAGCTCCCAAGAGCAAGGTTGCCTTCTGAGGACAGGAGGTATTCTTTTTTGTGGCTCAGGGAGCACATGTTGGACCATATGTTGGTATTCCAGAAGAGGCGTCTGGGGTCCGATGCCTGAAAACCTAATCTACGGTTCTGATTAGGTCCTAGGGGCATGTCAATGTAAATCTTCTGACTCTAGGTCCAATTACCCGGGTGTCTGCCTGGAAGTAGGTGCTCAGGTTGTGTCACAGTGTGTATTTTTGTCCAGAGTGGCCTAGGAAATTGGGGTGGTCTCAGGGGTCTTGTAGGTTTCTCCTAACCTGGAGGGTTTGGGAAACTGTGACAGACAGAGTTTCCTTCGGGACTGCAGGTACAATCCTGCAGTGTCACTGCAGGGGCCCATGGTGGAGGGCGTTTGGGCCAGGGCTTTGGGGACAGATGTCTGCAGACACAAACTCGGGTTAGGGTTAGGGGCGAGGTGATAGCATGCCTGATCTGCTCACCCTGAGGGGAGTTCCTCGGGATCTGAAATAAGGGCGAGTGGGAGGCCAGTTGTTCAGGCTTTTGTCTCTGGATTGTGTCTAGGTTGACTGCGGAATGTAAGGGTAGCCTCATGGGGCCATGGAAGATTCTCCCTTTCTGGGGATTATGCCCAGCTCCCAAGAGTTTGGTGTCATTCTGTTGGAAGGGAAGAGTCCTGTTTTCCCTCTCAGGATTCCCCCCAAAATATGTATTCCAGAGATGGTCCCTGGGTCTGGGTGCTTGGTAGCCCCCGGAAGGGATAGGATTTAGGCCTAGGTGCATGGAAGGCCCAGTATCAGGCTCCTGGTCCAGCTCCCTATGAGGCTTGTTGGAAACGTCCTCAGGCTGAGGGTCACAATGCCTGTTTTTGCCCAGGGTGGCCCTCCTGAGTGGGCATGGTATCATGGGCCATGCAGCTGGCTCCCATTCTGAAGGTTGGTCGCCAATCCCAACAGCCAGGTTTCCTGCCATGGGAAAGGAGGAGTACTCTTTTGTGCTTTAGGTTCCCTCATAGCAGAGATTTGAGCTAAGTTCTGGGGACAGATGCGTAATACCCAGGTTGGATAGAGATGACAGCCTCAGACCATGTCAGGTCCCACCTGCCGGATATGGGGCCCGCTATCTGTGTGGCTGACAAGAGGTCGGGTCTCAGGCGGTGTCAGACAGAGCATTAGTGCACTGGGTGGCCTATGATATTGAGGTGCTGTTGAGGGCTGTGCAGGTGGATCTTCATGTGGGCTTTCTGGGCAGACCCATAGGGCACTTCTTCTTTCTGGTGGGCAGGCAGAAGGCTGCACTGTGGCTCCAGAATTCCCAACCTGGAGGGCTTGCAGGCCAGGAGTGTGAGGACAGAATTCTGAAAACAGAAGGTAGGGTTAGGTTCAGGGCCGAGGCCATGGCAGTTCCAATGTGCAGTAATGGGGTCCGTTATCAAAGGAACATCACTGAAACAAAGTGAAAGTTTTGCAAAGCCTTGTTCTGTGCCAAGCATTAGAAGTTAGACTGACCGGCCAGGGACGCCTCCCAAGAGAGCAACCCCATCCCGATCTCACAGGCTGGTTTTATAGAGCATTAACACAGACCTCAAGGTAGGTGGCTTCTGTTGTTAGGGCTTTTACCCCCAGAACTGATACCCAGAACGAATACCAGGAACTAGTGGGGCGTTTATTCTCCAAATGAAGTCCCTGGATGTAAACAACAATATGGCTACTTAGACAATATGGAGTCGCTCTGGCTAAACAGGCCCTAATAGTTAAACAGTCTATAACATTAAATTGGCCCTAACATGCAGCAGCTGATTTGAGATTTCCAGCATCTGGGTAATGGCAAATGCCAACCATTTGCTCATGTTGGAGTTTGTATCCATGATGGCCGATTAATGGACGGGTGGACTCAAGAGGCCATGGAAGTTTTCCCACGCTGGGCCTTGTGAGCTGCTCCAAACAGCAAGGTTTCCTTCTGAGGGACGGGGGGGGGGAGTCCTTTTTGATGGCTCCAGCACCCCCATATGGAAATATTTGATAGTGGAGTTCTCTGCATGGATTCCTGTAAAACCCTCCTCACGTTACCACTGCAGTCGAGGCACATGGCAGGTTGAATCTGGTGGCTCTGGGGCGAAGTTCCAGGGGGCTGAGTTGACATGGAGTCTCATGCTGATGGATCACAATACTGGTTTGTGTCCTGGTAGACGTTAGAATGTGGTGGTGGCTCAGGGGTCATGCAGGATTCTCCTACCCCGAGCGTTTGACACAGCTTCCAAGAGCAAAGTTTCCTTCTGGGTAAAGGGGGTTTGCTGTTTTGTGGTTCAGGGAACACATGTTAGACCATGTGTTGGTATTTGAGAACAGGCCTCTGGGGACAGATGCCTGCAAACCTAAGCTATGTTTCCAATGAGGTCCTAAGGGTATGTCAGGTTCGATCTTCTGTCTCTGGAGCCATTTACCTGGATGTCTGCCTGGAGGTAGGTGCTCAGGTTGCTTAAGAGTGTGCATTTTTGTCCAGAGTGGCCTATGAAATTGGGGTCGGCTCAGGGACCTTGCAGGTTTCTCTTAACCGTAGGGTTTGGACAACGGAGATGGGCAGAGTTTCCTTTGGGAGGCAGCACACAGTCTTGCGGTGTGGCTCTGGAGGCCCCATCATAGAGGGCATGTGGGCCAGGGCTTTGGGGACAGAAGTCTGCAAACACAAACTCGGTTTAGGGTTAGGGCGAAGGTAATGGCAGGCCTGATTTGCAGCCCCTGAGGGGAGCTCCATGGGATTGGAAATTAGGCCGAGTGGGAGGCTGTAGCTCAGGCTTTTGTCTTCGGACTGTGTGTCTAGGATTGCCACGGAATATCGGGGTGGCCTCGTGGGGCCATGGAAGATTCTCCATCTGTGGGGATTATCCCTGGCTCACAATAGATTGGTGTCATTCTTGGAGAAGGGAAGAGTCCTTTTCCGTTTCAGGGCCCTCCCCAAAACAGGGATTCCAGAGACAGAGTCTGGGTCTGGGTGCCGGGAAAACCCCACCAAGGGTTAGGATTTGGTCCTTGAGGTTTGGCACCATGGCCCATTATTTGGGTTCCTAGTCCAGCTAATGATTTGGCTTGCTTGAAAACGGGCTCAGGCTGAGGGTTACAATGTGAGTTTGTGCCCAGCATGGCCCTCATGAGGAGTTGTGGCCACCTGGGACATGCAGGGGCCTCCCACTCAGAGGGTTGGACACCCATCCCAACAGAAAGGTTTCTTGCCTTTGGGAAGGAGGAGTAGTATTCTTTTGTGCATCATGTTAGCCCCATAGGCAGGTATTTGAGCTAAGGTCTGCAGAGAGATGCCTGAATACCCAGGTTCGGTAGAGATGACGGCTTTGGGCCATAGGAGGTCCCATCTTCTGGATATGTGGTCAGCTATCTGGGTGGCTGAAAGGATGCTGGGGCTGAGGCTGTGTCTGACAGAGCATTAGTGAACAGGGTATCCTAGGACATTGAGGCGAGCCCCACAGGATCTGAAATTAGGGCGAGAGTGAAATGTAAGCTCCGGCTTTTGCCTCTGGTTTTTGTGTCTAGGATGGCCACGGAATGTAGGGGTGGCCTCATGGGTGCATGGAGGATTCTATCTCTTTGGGATTTTGCTTAACTCAAAAAAGCATGGTGTCATTGTGGGGGAAAGGAGGAATCCTGTTTTCTGATTCAGTGGTGCCCATAAGGAGGGATTCGAGAGCAGGACTCTGTGTGTCGGTGCCTGCAAACCCAACCTTGGGTTAGGATTTGGACCTAGGGTCACGGCAGGCCTCATATGCTGGCTCTAAGTCAACTAACGGAGGGGGCTTAGTTGAAAACATGGCTCAGGCTGGGGGCCACAATGCTGGTTTGTGCCCAGAGCCTCAACAGTGGGTGGGGCCTCAGGAGCCATGAAGGTTTCCCATACTCTGAGGGTTTTAACCCATCCCAATAGCAAGGTTTCTTGCTGCAGGGCAGCCGGACTTCTGTTTTGTGCATTAGGGTCCCCCATATGTAGGATTTGATACCAGGCCTCTGGGGACAGATGCCTATAAACCCATTTTGGGTAGAGATGATGGCCTAGGGCCATGGCAGGTCCTACCTGCTGGATATGTGGCCAACTTTCTGGGTGTCGACGGGAGGTCTGGGCTCAGGCTGTGGAAGACAACACTTTAGTGCACAGGATGGCCTATGAAATTGAGGGCACCTCGGGGTGCCCACAAGGGCCGTGCAGGTTGATCCTCATTTGCGGATTTTGTGCAGTCCAATAGGCCACTTCTGCCTTCTGAAAGGCAGGTAGAGTGCTGTGTTGGGGCTCTAGAATTCCCAATCTGGTGGAAATGTGCAACAGGACTCTGGGGCATGGCAGGCCCATCCTGGGGAGGCTGAGGTGAAATCACAGGCATCTAATACAAGGCCGAGTGTCAGACATCTGCTCAGGCTGGAGTTTTTGTCCATGTGGGCTGCCTAATGTGCCAGTGGCCTTATGAGTCCATGGAATTTTCACAGTCTCGGGCTGGACAGCTCCAAACAGCAAGTTTTCCTTCCTTGACAGGGGGAGTGCTGTTTGATGGCTCAATGCTCCCCCATATGGAAAGATTCAGGAGCAGGCTCTACATATGGATGCCTGAAAAGCCCACCTATGGTTCCCATTGGAGACGAGAGACATGGCAGGTCCTATCTGCTGGCTCTGGAGCAAGCTACCCAGGGGGATGAGTTGAAAGGCTTCTCATGTTTAGAGTCACAATGTGGTTTGTGTCCAGGGCGACCTTCAAATGTGGCATTGGCCTCAGGCCATTCAGGATTCTACTACCCTGAGATTTTGACACAGCTCCAAATAGCAAGGTTTCCTTCTGGAGATAGGAGGTTTTGTGTTCTATGTCTTGGGATGCCCCAACTGTTGGTATTCGAGAGAAGGCCTCTGGGGACACATGCCTGACAACCTAAGAAAGGGTACATATTAGAACCTAGGGTCTGTCAGTTTCAATCTTCTCTCTCTGCGGCCATCTATCTGGGTGTCTGATGGGAGGTAGTCCCTCAGGATGTGTCAGATAATTCATTTTGTCCAGAGTGTCCTATGAAATTGGGGTCGCCTCAGGGGTCTTACAGGTTTCTCCTAATTTTGAGGTTTCATGAAGCTCTAAATGGCCCAGCTTCCTTCTGGAGGGTAGGCAGAGTCCTGTGATGTGGCTACAAACCCAGGCTGGAGGGTTTGTGGGGAAGGATTCTGGGGACAGAAGTCTGAAAACACAACCTTGATTTAAGATTAGGGCCGAGGGTATGGCAGACATGATCTGCACACCCTGAGATGAGCCCCTTGGGATCTGAAATTAGGGCGAGTATGAGGTGGAAACTTAGGCTTTTGCCTCTTGTTTTTGTGTCTCCCAAAGCCGAGTAACATAGGGGTGTCCTCATGGGGCCATGGAGATTCTCCCTCTTTGAGGATTTTCACAGCTCCAAAAACCATTGTGTCATTGTGGGGAAAAGGAGGAATCCTGTTTTCTGATTCAGGTGTCCACATTAGGAGGGCATCTAGAACAGGGCTCTGTGTATGGGTGTCTGGAACCTCAACCTGGGGTTAGGATTTGGGCCTAGGGTCACGAAAGCCTCAGATGCTGACTCTAGTTCAAGCTACCATGGGGGCTTAGTTGAAAACATGGCTCAGGCTGAGGGTCACAATGCAGGTTTGTGCCCAGGGTGGCCAACAACCATGGACAGGCCCTGATGGGCCGTGCAAGCTTCTCATACTCAGGGTTTTACACACATCCTGATAGTAAGGTTTCCTGCTGGGAGCAGGAGAACTTCATTTCCTGGATCATGTTTCTCCCTATGCAGTGATTTTAGACTAGCCCTCTGGGGACATGTCTATGAGCCCAGGTTCGGTAGAGATGATGGCCTAGGGGCGGGACAGGTCTGATCTGGTGGATAGATGGCCAGTTACATGGGTGGCTGAGAGGAGATCGGTGCTCAGGCTGTGGCAGACAGAACATTAGTGCACAGGGCGGCCAATGAAATTGCGGTGCCATTGCGGACCGTGCAGGTTGATCCTCATTTGGGTTTTCTATGCCATCCCACAGGCCACTTTTTGCCTTCTGAAAGCTGTATTGGGGCTCCAGAATTCCCAGTGTCGAGGGCTTGTACACCAGGCCTCTGGAGACAAAAGACTGAAAACACAAGCTAGGGTTAGGGTTGGGGCCTAGGGCACTGCAGGACCGATCTGCAGAGGCTGAGGTGAGATCATAGGCATCTGAAATAAGGGTGAGTGTCATATGGCTGCTCAGGCTGGAATTTGTGTCCATGAGGGCCACCTGATATAAGGGTGGCCTCATGAAGACATGGAGGTTTTCCCAATCTGGGAGTTGGGCACAGCTCCAAACAGCAAGGTTGCCTTCTTCGGGACAGGGGGAGTGCTGTTTGATGGCTCAAGGGTCCCCCTCGATCCGAGATCCTAGATCCGAGATCATGGTCTATGTATGGATGCCTGAAAATCCCACCTAGATTTCCCATTAGTGCCGAGGGACATGACAGGTCCTGTCTGCTGGCTCTGGAGCGATCTACCCAAGGGACTGAGTTGAAAAGGAGTCTGATGCTGAGGGTCACAATGCAGGTTTGTGTCCAGGGAGACCTTCGAATGTGGCGGTAGTCTCAGGCCCCATGCAGGATTCTACTACCCTGAGGTTTTGATAGAGCTCCAAATAGCAATGTTTCCTTCTGGGAATTGGAGGTGTTGTGTTCTGTGGCTCAGGGATCCCCCAAATGTTGGTATTCGAGACCAGACCTCTGGGGACAGATGTCTGAAAACCTATGCAAGGGTTCAGATTAGAGCTTAGGGGCATATCAGCGTCAATGTTCTGTCTCTGGGGCCATCTGCATGGGTGTCTGGCAGGAGGTTATTGTTCAGGGTGTGTCAGACTGTGCATTTTTGTCCAGAGCACCCTCCAAAATTGGGGTGGCCTTAGGGTCCTGCAGGTTTCTCCTAAACTTGAGGTTTCTTGAAGCTCTATAGGGCCCAGCTTCCCTCTGGAGTCCAGGCACAGTTCTGTGGTGTGGCTATGGCATACCCAGCCTGGAGGGTTTATGGGGCAGGAGTCTGGGGACAGAAGTATGAAAGCACCAACTGAGGTTAGGATTAGTGCCAAGGGTATGGCAGACTCGATCTGCTGACCCTGCGGTGAGCTCCTAGGGATGTTACATTAGGGCGAGTGTGAAGTGGAGGCTCAGACTTTTGTTTCTGGTTTTGGTGTCTAGAATGGCTGCAGAATGTAGGGGTGGCTTCATGGGGCCATGGGAGATCCTCCCTCTCTTGGGGCTTTGCACAACTCCAAATTGCATGGAGTCATTGTGGAAGAAAGAAGGAATCCTGGTATCTGTTTCAGCGGTCCCCATAAGGAGGGATTCGAGAGCTGGGCTCTGTGTATGGGTGTCTGGAAACCCAAAATTGGGTTAGGATTTGGGCCTAGGGTCACAAAGGCCTAGGGGCATGGCAGGTCCAATCTGGTGGATAGACAGTCAGCTACCTGGGTGGCTGAAAGGAGGTTGTTACTCAGGCTGTGGCAAACAGAACACTAGTGTACAAGGTGGCCTATCATCATTTGGGGTTTTTGTGGAACTCCATAGGCACAAGCAGAGTGCTGCATTCTGTCTCCAGAATTCCCAATCTGTAGGGCTTGTGGGCCAGGAGTGTGAGGACTGAAGTCTGAAAACACCATCTAGGGTTATTTATAGGGTAGATGGCTCAGCAGCCCCAATCTGCAGAGGTTGAGGTGAGATCTCCAGCATCTGAAGCGAGAGTCGGACATTTGCTCAGGCTGGAGTTTGTGTCTATGATGGCCCCTTAATGGATGGGTGGCCTCAAGAGGCCATGGAGGTTTTCCCAAACTGGGGGTTGTTTGTTGTTGCAAACAGCAAGGTTTCCTCCTGCGGGGCAGGTGGAGTCCTGCTTGATGGCTCAAGTGTCCCATTATGGAAAGATTTGAAAGCAGGACTCTATTTTTGGATGCCTGGAAACCCTACTGTGAATTTCCATTGGCACTTAGGAACAAGACAGGTTGGATCTCCTGGCTCTGGGGCTAGACACCTCCCACCTCCTAATAGTTTCGTGTCATTGTGGGGGATGTTAGTCTCCTTTTTTTTTTTTTTTTTTTTTCTGTCTCATTGATCCCCTAAGAAGAGGGATTCTAAAACAGGGCTCTGGGTATGGGCGCCTGGAAAACTCCACCTTGGGTTAGGATTTGG
Source organism: Lutra lutra (assembly GCF_902655055.1). Taxonomy (NCBI): domain Eukaryota; kingdom Metazoa; phylum Chordata; class Mammalia; order Carnivora; family Mustelidae; genus Lutra; species Lutra lutra. The sequence continues at coordinate 95,263 of NW_025923837.1, read as the reverse complement.
GCCTAGGAGAATGGCAAGCCCAATAAGCGGGCACATGTTCTGGCTCCTGAGGGCCTTATTTGAAATGGGGGCTCAGGCTGAGGGTCACAATGTGTGTTTGTGACAAGGAGGGCCTCAAGAGAGAACGTGGCCTCATGGGTCATGCAGGTTTTCTCTCTCTGAGGGTTTTACACCCTTCCCAACATCAAGGTTTCCTGCCATGGGGAAGGAGGAGTTCTGTTTTCTGCATTTGGTTCCTCCATATGCAGGCATCTGAGATAAGGTCTAAGGACAGATGCCTGAATACTAAGGTTGGGTAGAGATGACGGCCTAGGGCCATGGCAAGTATGTTCTGCTGGATATGTGGCCAGCTGTCTGGGTTGCTGATGGGAGGCCTTGGCTCAGTCCGTGTCAGACAGCAGTAGTACACAGGGTGGCCCTATGGTATTGGGGTGTCATTGAGGGCCGTGCAGGTTGATCCTCATTTGGGGTATTTGGGCAACTCCATAGGGCATTTTTTTCTTCTTCTGGGCAGGCAGAGTGCTGTGTTGTAGCTCGAAAATTAGGATGCAGACTGTTATTTCTATTGGGAGGACTATTCGATTGTCTACTTCTAATTGTCATAGTTCTCCAGGTTTTAGCTCTTGAGTTGGGGTTATATAGGAGTCAAGGTTTAGGTCTTCATAATCTGTGTACTCATAACTTCAGTATCATTGGTGAACCATAGTTTTTTGCGGTCAAGGAAAGATTATTGATCTCCTTTATTATATAGAGGATTCATTGTGAAGGTAAAGCAATTAAAATTAAAATGATAGCAGGTAGGATAGTTCATACCATTTCAACTTCTTGAGCGTCTATAGTGCTGATATGTGTTAGTTTAGTAGTTAGTATTAATGAACTGATGTAGAGAACTAGAGAGATGATTAAGAATATGATTATTGAAGGCTGGGGCCGGCCTCAGTGGGGGCATGAAAGTTTCCCTGGCTCCCAGGCTTTATTCTGCAGCAAAAAAAGGCGAGGAATCATGAAATCCTACTCCTGAAGCAAAGGAATGAACACTGCCTGGAAACAAATTGGAATTGAAGTCAAGGAAGGAGAGAAGAAGACCATGTTCTACTTCATGAAGAGTGAGGTAAAAATAGAGTGATTTTCGGAGGAGTCAAGATGGCGGAGAAGTTGCAGGCTGAGACTACTTCGGGTAGCGGGAGATCAGCTAAATAGCTTATCTAAAGATTGCAAACACCTACAAATCCAACGGGAGATTGAAGAGAAGAACAGCAATTCTAGAAACAGAAAATCAACCACTATATGAAAGGCCCCTCCCCCAGAAGATCAACAGGAAACCCAGCCAGGACCAAGTTCACCTACCGAGGAGTGCAGTTTCAATACCAAGGAGAGCGGCGGAATTCCAGAGGAGAAGAAAGCAAAGCACGGAACTCATGGCTTTCTCCCCATGACTTTTTAGCCTTGCAGTTAATTTAATTTTTTTTTCTTTTTCAATTTTTTTTCTTTTTCTCTTCTTCTGCTAATTTTTTTTTTAACTTTTACCGTTTTCTTTTTTAACGTTTTTAAAATAGTTTATCTAATATATATATATATATATATACATATATATATATATATATATATTCCCTCTTTTTATATTTTTTCTTTATCGGCTTTCTTTTTTTTTAAATAATTTCTTTTTTTTTTCTTTTTGAACCCCTTTTTATCCCCTTTCTCCCCCCTCACAATTTGGGATCTCTTCTGATTTGGCTAAAGCATATTTTCCTGGGGTTGTTGCCACCCTTTTAGTATTTTACTTGCTCCTTCATAAACTCTTATCTGGACAAAATGACAAGGCGGAAAAATTCACAACAACAACAACAAAAAAAGAACAAGAGGCAGTACCAAAGGCTAGGGACCTAATCAATACAGACATTGGTAATATGTCAGATCTAGAGTTCAGAATGACGATTCTCAAGGTTCTAGCCGGGCTTGAAAAAGGCATGGAAGATATTAAAGAAACCCTCTCGGGAGATATAAAAGCCCTTTCTGGAGAAATAAAAGAACTAAAATCTAACCAAGTTGAAAACGAAAAAGCTATTAATGAGGTGCAATCAAAAATGGAGGCTCTCACTGCTAGGATAAATGAGGCAGAAGAAAGAATTAGCGATATAGAAGACCAAATGACAGAGAATAAAGAAGCTGAGCAAAAGAGGGACAAACAGCTACTGGATCACAAGGGGAGAATTCGAGAGATAAGTGACACCATAAGATGAAACAACATTAGAATAATTGGGATTCCAGAAGAAGAGGAAACAGAGAGGGGAGCAGAAGGTATATTGGAGAGAATTATTGGAGAGAAATTCCCCAATATGGCAAAGGGAACAAGCATCAAAATTCAAGAGGTTCAGAGAACCCCCCTCAAAATCAATAAGAATAGGTCCACACCCCGTCACCTAATAGTAAAATTTACAAGTCTTAGTGACAAAGAAAAGATCCTGAAAGCAGCCCGGGAAAAGAAGTCTGTAACGTACAATGGTAAAAATATTAGATTGGCAGCAGACTTATCCACAGAGACCTGGCAGGCCAGAAAGAGCTGGCATGATATATTCAGAGCACTAAATGAGAAAAACATGCAGCCAAGAATACTATATCCAGCTAGGCTATCATTGAAAATAGACGGAGAGATTAAAAGCTTCCAGGACAAACAAAAACTGAAAGAATTTGCAAATACCAAACCAGCTCTACAGGAAATATTGAAAGGGGTCCTCTAAGCAAAGAGAGACCCTCAAAGTAGTAGATCAGAAAGAAACAGAGACAATATACAATAACAGTCACCTTACAGGCAATACAATGGCACTAAATTCATATCTCTCAATACTTACCCTGAATGTTAATGGGCTAAATGCCCCAATCAAAAGACACAGGGTATCAGAATGGATAAAAAAACAAAAACCATCTATATGTTGCCTACAAGAAACTCATCTTACACCCGAAGACACCTCCAGGTTTAAAGTGAGGGGGGGGGGAAAGAATTTACCATGCTAATGGACATCAGAAGAAAACAGGAGTGGCAATCCTTATATCAGATCAATTAGATTTTAAGCCAAAGACTATAATAAAAGATGAGGAAGGACACTATATCATACTCAAAGGAACTGTCCAACAAAAAGATCTAACAATTTTAAATATCTATGTCCCTAACGTGGGAGCAGCCAACTATATAAACCAATTAATAACAAAATCAAAGAAACACATCGACAAGAATACAAAAATAGTAGGGGATTTTAACACTCTCCTCACTGAAATGGACAGATCATCCAAGCAAAAGATCAAGGAAATCAAGGCCTTAAATGACACACTGGACCAGATGGACATCACAGATATATTCAGAACATTTCATGCCAAAGCAACAGAATACACATTCTTCTCTAGTGCACATGGAACATTCTCCAGAATAGATCACATTCTTGGTCCTAAATCAAGTCTCAACCGGTATCAAAAGATTGGGATCATTCCCTGCATGTTTTCAGACCACAATGCTCTGAAGCTAGAACTCAATCACAGGAGGAAATTTGGAAAGAACCCAAACACATGGAGACTAAACAGCATCCTTCTAAAGAATGAATGGGTCAACCAGGAAATTAAAGGAGAATTGAGGGAGCCTGGGTGGCTCAGTGGGTTAAGCCGCTGCCTTCAGCTCAGGTCATGATCTCAGGGTCCTGGGATCGAGTCCCGCAACGGGCTCTCTGCTCAGCGGGGAGCCTGCTTCTCTCTCTCTCTCTCTGCCTGCCTCTCTGTCTACTTGTGATCTCTCTCTGTCAAATAAACAAATAAAATATTTAAAAAAAAATAAATAAATAAAGGAGAATTGAAAAAATTCGTGGAAACAAATAATAATGAAAACACAACGGTTCAGAATCTGTGGGACACAACAAAGGCAGTCCTGAGAGGAAAATATATAGCGGTACAAGCCTTTCTCAAGAAACAAGAAAGGTCTCAGGTACACAACCTAACCCTACACCTAAAGGAGCTGGAGAAAGAACAAGAAAGAAACCCTAACCCCAGCAGGAGAAGAGAAATAATAAAGATTAGGGCAGAAATCAATGAAATAGAAACCAAAAAAAAAACCAAAAAAAACAAAAAAACAAAAAAACAAAAACAAAAACAAAAAAAAAAAAAAAAAAAAAACAAAACAAAACAAAAACAATAGAACAAATCAACGAAACTAGGAGCTGGTTCTTTGAAAGAATTAATAAGATGGATAAACCCCTGGCCAGACTTATCAAAAAGAAAAGAGAAAGGACCCAAATCAATAAAATCATGAATGAAAGAGGAGAGATCACAGCGAACACCAAAGAAATACAGACAATTATAAGAACATATTTTGAGCAAATCTACGCCAACAAATTTGACAATCTGGAAGAAATGGATGCATTCCTAAAGACATATAAACTACCACAACTGAACCAGGAAGAAATGGAAAGCCTGAACAGACCCATAACCAGTAAGGAGATTGAAACAGTCATCAAAAATCTCCAAACAAACAAAAGCCCAGGGCCAGACGGCTTCCCGGGGGAATTCTACCAAACATTTAAAGAAGAACTAATTCCTATTCTCCTGAAACTGTTTCAAAAAATAGAAATAGAAGGAAAACTTCCAAACTCATTTTATGAAGCCAGCATCACCTTGATCCCAAAACCAGACAAGGATCCCAACAAAAAAGAGAACTACAGACCAATATCCTTGATGAACACAGATGCAAAAATTCTCACCAAAATACTAGCCAATAGAATTCAACAGTACATTAAAAGGATTATTCAACACGACCAATTGGGATTTATTCCAGGGCTGCAAGGTTGGTTCAACATCCGCAAATCAATCAATGTGATATAACACATTAATAAAAGAAAGACCAAGAACCATATGATACTCTCCATAGATGCTGAAATAGCATTTGACAAAGTACAGCATCCCTTCCTTTCAAAACTCTTCAAAGTGTAGGGATAGACGGCACATACCTCAATATTATCAAAGCCATCTATGAAAAACCCACCGCAAATATCATTCTCAATGGAGAAAAACTGAAAGCTTTTCCGCTAAGGTCAGGAACACGGCAGGGATGTCCGTTATCACCACTGCTATTCAACATAGTACTAGAAGTCCTAGCCTCAGCAATCAGACAACAAAAGGAAATTAAAGGCATCCAAATCGGCAAAGAAGAAGTCAAAGTATCACTCTTCGCAGATGATATGATACTCTATGTGGAAAACCCAAAAGACTCCACTCCAAAACTGCTAGAACTTGTACAGGAATTCAGTCAAGTGTCAGGATATAAAATCAATGCACAGAAATCAGTTGCATTTCTCTACACCAACAACAAGACAGAAGAAAGAGAAATTAAAGAGTCCATCCCATTTACAATTGCACCCAAAACTATAAGATACCTAGGAATAAACCTAACCAAAGAGACTAAGAATCTATACTCAGAAAACTATAAAGTACTCATGAAAGAAATGGAGGAAGACACAAAGAAATGGAAAAATGTTCCATGCTCCTGGATTGGAAGAATAAATATTGTGAAAATGTCTATGCTACCTAAAGCAATCTACACATTTAATGCAATTCCTATCAAAGTACCATCCCTTTTTTCAAAGAAATGGAACAAATAATCCTAAAATTTATATGGAACCAGAAAAGACCTCGAATAGCCAAAGGAATATTGAAAAAGAAAGCCAAAGTTGGTGGCATCACAATTCCGGACTTCAAGCTCTATTACAAAGCTGTCATCATCAAGACAGAATGGTACTGGCACAAAAACAGACACATAGATCAATGGAACAGAATAGAGAGCCCAGAAATGGACCCTCAACTCTATGGTCAACTCATCTTCGACAAAGCAGGAAAGAATGTCCAATGGAACAAAGACAGCCTCTTCAATAAATGGTGTTGGGAAAATTGGACAGCCACATGCGGAAAAATGAAATTGGATCCTTTTCTTACACCACACATGAAAATAGACTCAAAATGGATGAATGATCTCAATGTGAGAAAGGAATCCATCAAAATCCTCGAGGAGAACACAGGCAGCAACCTCTTCGACCTCAGCCGCAGCAACATCTTCCTAGGAAAATCACCAAAGGTAAGGGAAGCAAGGGCAAAAGAACTTTTGGGATTTTATCAAGATCAAAAGCTTTTGCACAGCAAAGGAAATAGTGAACAAAACCAAAAGACAACTGACAGAATAGGAGAAGATATTTGCAAATGACGTATCAGATAAAGGGCTAGTGTCCAAAATCTATAAAGAACTTAGCAAACTCAACACCCAAAGAACAAATAATCCAATCAAGAAATGGGCAGAGGACATGAACAGACATTTCTGCAAAGAAGACATCCAGATGGCCAACAGATACATGAAAAAGTGCTCCATATCACTCGGCATCAGGGAAATACAAATCAAAACCACCATGAGATATCACCTCACACCAGTCAGAATGGCTAAAATGAACAAGTCAGGAAATGACAGATGCTGGCGAGGATGCGGAGAAAGGGGAACCCTCCTACACTGTTGGTGGGAATGCAAGCTGCTGGAACCACTCTGGGAAACAGCATGGAGGTTCCTCAAAATGTTGAAAATAGAACTACCCTATGACCCTGCAATTGCACTGCTGGGTATTTACCCTAAAGATACAAACGTAGTGATCCGAAGGGGCACGTGCACCCGAATGTTTATAGCAGCAATGTCTACAATAGCCAAACTATGGAAAGAACCTAGATGTCCATCTACAGATGAATGGATAAAGAAGATGAGGTATATATACACAATGGAATACTATGCAGCCATCAAAAGAAATGAAATCTTGCCATTTGCGACGACGTGGATGGAACTAGAGGGTATCATGCTTAGCGAAATAAGTCAATCGGAGAAAGACAACTATCATATGAACTCCCTCATATGAGGGAGAGGAGATGCAACATGTGGGGTTGAGGGGGTAGGAGAAGAGTAAATGAAACAAGATGGGATTGGGAGGGAGACAAACCATAAGTGACTCTTAATCTCACAAAACAAACTGAGGGTTGGGGGGGAGGGGGTTGGGAGAGGGGGGTGTGGTTATGGATATTGGGGAGGGTATGTGCTATGGTGAGTGCTGTGAAGTGTGTAAACCTGGCGATTCGCAGACCTGTACCCCTGGGGATAAAAATATATTTTTATAAAGCTGTAAAAAAAAAAAAAAGAAAAGAAAAGAAAAAAGAAAGGATGAATACCCAACTTTTGTAGCAACATGGACGGGACTGGAAGAGATTATGCTGAGTGAAATAAGTCAAGCAGAGAGAGTCAATTATCATATGGTTTCACTTATTTGTGGAGCATAACAAATAGCATGGAGGACAAGGGGACATGGAGAGGAGAAGGGAGTTGAGGGAAATTGGAAGGGGAGGTGAACCCTGAGAGACTACAGACTCTGAAAAACGATCTGAGAATTTTGAAGGGGTGGGGGGTAGGAGGTTGGGGGCACCAGGTGGTGGGTATTGTAGAGGGCACGGATTGCATGGAGCACTGGGTGTGGTGCAAAAATAATGAATACTGTTATGCTGGAAAATAAAAAAATTAAAAAAAAAGAATATGATTATTGATGTATGGTCATGGACATGTAATAGTTCTTCTATAATAGGGGAGGTTGCATCTTGAAGGCCTATTTGGAAAGGGTATGCCATAGAGGTATAAAGGACTTCCACCTATAATTTGACTTTGACAAAGTCATGTAATTTTCACTAATATCTCTTTATCAAGAAAGAGATACTGGTTATGATAATGGCTTGAAACCAATTCTAGGGGCTTTGATTCCTTCCTTTCTTATTTTGGTAGTACATAGGTTGTCTCTTCGAATGTGTGATATGGAGGAGGTTATCCATGTAATCATTCAATGTTTGTTGAAGTAAGTTCTCCTATTATCACCTCTTGTTTGGATGCGAAGGCTTCTCAGATTATGAAGATTATTAATATTACTACCGTTAATGAGATAAATGAATCCATAGAAGACACCATGTTTCATGTTGTATAAGCATCTGGATAATTGGAGTATCATCGAGATATGCCTGATAGGCCTAGGAAATGTTGAGAAAAGAATGTTATATTTACTTCCAGGAATATAATTATAAAGTGGATTTTTGCTCAAATATAATTTAGTGTGTAACCTCTGAACAGTGGGAATCAATGGACAAACCCTCCTATGATTGCAAACGCTGCCCCCATTGAAAGGACATAATGGAAGTGTGCTACCACGTAGTAGGTTTCATGAAGAAAAATATCTGATGATCAGATCTGATGATGATCTGATAATACAATACCTGTTAAACTGCCAACTGTGAATAGAAAAATAAACCCTAGTTTTAATAATATAGCTGGCGATCATTTAATATTCCCCCCACATAGAGTGGCCAGTCAGCTAATTACTTTTACTCCCATTGGAATTGCAATGATTATAGTAGCTGAGGTGAAGTATGCTCGTGTGCCAATGTCCATTCCTATGATAAACATGTGGTGGGCTCATACAATAAATCCTAAGAAACCAATAGATATCATTGCTCAGGCTATTCCTATGTAGCTGAATGGTTCTTTTTCTTCCTGAGTAATAGGTTACAACATGTGAGGTAATTCCAAATCCTGGTAGAATTAGATTATATACTTCAGGATGTCTGAAAAATCAGTATAGGTGTTGATACAGAATAGGGTCTCCTCCTCCAGCTGGGTCAAAGAAGGTAGTATTTAGATTTCGGTCTGTGAGTAGTATGGTAATACCGGCTGCTAGAACTGGTAATGATGAGAGTAGAAGTACAGCCGTGATCAGGACAGATCATACGAATAGAGGATTTTGATATTGTGATATTGCAGAGGGGTTTACGTTGATAATGATAGTAATAAAGTTAATGGTTCCTAGGATGGATGAGACACCTGCCAGGTGTAGGGAGAAGATTATTAGATCAATGGATGTTCCTGCATGTGTTAAATTTCCTGCTAGATGGGGGTACACAGTTCATCCTGTTCCTGCACCTGCTTCTACCATGGAAGAAGCTAGAAGGAGAAGAAAGGAGGGGAGCAGAAGTCAAAAGCTTATATTATTTATTCGTGGAAATGCAATGCCGGGTGTGGCAATTATTATGGGTACTAATCAGTTTCTGAATCCTCCAATAATAATTGGCATTACTATAAAGAATATTATTACAAATGCATAGGCAGTTACAATTATGTTATAGATTTGGTCATCTCCTAGTAGACCACTTGGTTGGCCCAATTCATCAAGGATTAATAGGCTAAGAGCAGTGCCTACCATTCCAGCTTATGCACCAAATAAAAGGTAAAGGATCTTTATGATTTGTGGAGAATAATCTTCACTTTATGAACATAGGTAAAGTGGCCGATAAAGGCATTAGACTGTAAATTGAAGAATGGGGGTTTGAGTCCTCTTTTTGCCAAGCTCTGTGGTGAAATATCACGTTGAATTGCACATTCAAAGAAGCAGCTTCAGCCCTGCTGGGTCTTCTCCCACCTTTTTTTTTTTTTTTTTTTTTACATTGCAGCAGAAGTAGATTGAAGCCAGTTGACTAGGGTATTTAGCTACTAACTAAAGTTCTGTGGGATGATAGCCCACTAGTCTAGAAAGGGCTTAGCTTAATGAAAGTGATTTGTGCTCAGTAGATGTGAGATATACTCTTGCAGTCCTTAATGTGAGATTCGGGTGTTAAGTGAATGGCACTTACTTAGGGCTTTGAAGGCCCTCAGTGTTTTTAACCTAAACTTCTAAAACAGTGTTCATATTATTTGGGTTAATGGGAGTAATATGCTCGAAGGTACAATTAGTGGGGAATTACATTTTTGTGTTTTCGAATTGCCATTTTATTTTTATGGTGTTTATTGAGGGGGATATAGTTAGTGCTCTTGCGTGTGTTAACTGCATATAAAAGTATACGTTTAGTAGGGCTATAATTGCTATAAATGTCATAACAGTTATATTGTTTTTTTTTTTTTTTTGTGAGTTCGTGGATGATTATTCATTTAGGGATGAATCCTGAGAGGGGAGGTAGGCCTCCTAGTGATAGTATGTTTGTTAGGATTAGTGAGGTAATTAGTGGGAGTTTGTTTCATATATGAGATAGTGATAGTGTGGCTGTAGATGAACTGAATGTGAACAGTACGAATATTCCAAGTGTTATTTTAATGTAGATTATGAAGTTTAAGACTATTAGGGTAGGTTATATGTTGTTACAGCAATCATTCATCCTATGTGGGCGATTGATGAGTATGCTAGGATTTTTCATAGTTGTGTTTGGTTAAGACCTCCTCAGCCTCCTGCTAGAATGGATATAATAGCTATGGGTACTAATAAGCTTGGATTTATAGATGGAGAGATTTTGTATAGAACGGTTAAGGGGGCGATTTTTTGTCAGGTTAGTAGAATTATTCCTGATGATAGTGGGATTCCTTGGTACTAAGAAGTGGAAGGGTGATAGTCCTAATTTTATTGCCAGAGCTACTGTTATTATGTTTGATGCGATTGGGTTAGGGGTATTTAGTATTGTTCATTGTCCTGTCAATAGTAGGTTAATAATAATTCCTAATATTAAGAGTATAGATGCAGTGGCTTGGGTAAGAAAATATTTTATTGATGCTTCTGTGGCTCATAGATTGAATTTTTTTTATTAAAATGGGCATAATAGCTAGTATATTTATTTCAAATCCAATTCAGATTGTCAGTCAGTGAGAGCTTATTAGTAGACTAATGTTTCCTGAAATGACAGTTGATATAATGATGGTAAGGATGGGGGGTTTACTTAGTACGGGAAGTGGATAAACCAACATTTTGGGGATATGGGCCCGATAGCTTATTTAGTTGACCTTACTGTAGAATTTGATGCAAGTTGGGTAGCACAAAGATTTTTGAATTCTTAGGACAAGGTTCAATTCCTATAATTCTAGAAATAAGAGGGCCCGAACCACTATAATCAAAGTAACTCTTTTGTCAGACATATTTCTTATGTTTGGGGAGGAATACTTGCTGTTATAATGGGTAAGGCTACATGTCATATGCATAGGGCTAGTGTCAAGGGGAGAAAGTTTTTTCATAATAAATGTATGAGTTGATCATAACAGAATCGTGAATAGGATGCTCAAATTCATAAGAAAGAAGTTGTTATTAGAAGCGTTTTTATGGTAAAATTGATGGAGAATAGTTCCGGTAAGTATGGGGTGTGGAATGCACCAAAAAACAGGATAGTTGTAAAGATATTCATTTTAATAATGTTGGCATATTCAGCTAGCAAAAATAGGGTGGAAATAATAGGGTGGAAAAAATAGGGAAAATGGTCCAGCTGCCTATTTGACGTTGAATCTGGAAACTAATTCTGATTTTCCTTCTGTTAAGTTAAATGGGGTTTGGTTGGTTTCTTGAGATAAATCATATTATAGCTAGGGGTCCTGTGGGGAGGATTAGTCATAGGTGTTCTTGTGTAGTAATAAGTGTGGATAGGGTAAAAGAGCCATTTATTAGTAGTAATGATAGGAGGATAATGGCTAGTATGACTTCGTAGGAAATTGTTTGGGCTACAGATCGAAGGGCCCCAATTAGGGCATATTTTGAGTTTTAGGCTCATCTGGACCATAAAATAGAGTCAACAGCTAGTCTTGATATTGCTAGTATCAATAGGATTCCTAGGTTTATATTGATGAGAGGGTAAGGTATTGGTAACGGGATTCATATGGTTAGGGCTAGTGTTAGGGCTAGGATTGGGGCTATTACAAATATAGTGATAGGTGATGTTAGGGGTCGTAAAGGTTCTTTAGAGAATAGTTTTATGGCATCTGTAATTGGTTGCAAGAGGCCATAGGGTCCTATGATGTTTGGGCCTTTATGGAGTTGTATATACCCTAGGATTTTTTCCCCCTAATGTTAGAAAGGCTACAGAAAGCAGGATAGGTACAATTAGTGAAATGATATTAATTATAAACATAATGTTAGGAAGAAGAATTTGAACCTCTGAAAATAAAAGTTCAAGTTTTCTGCAATTACTGGGCTCTGCCACCCTAACAAGCCCTATCTCTAGGGCTATGAAATGAAGGTGGACTATTAAGATTAAGATTATATCCTCTATTAGTCCTAAGGCATTCTGATAAAATAAGTCTTACTTATCTTGTCCTTTTGTACTGGGAGAAGTTGTTGTAATAGATAGAAACCGACCTGGATTGCTCTGGTCAGAACTCAGATAACGTAGGACTTTAATAGTTAAACAAACAAAACTTTAGTAGCTGTTGTACCATTGTTATGTCCTGATTCAACATCGAGGTCGTAAACTCTATGGTTGATACAGACTCTCAAATAGGATTGTGCTGTTATCCCTAGGGTAACTTGTTCCATTGATCAAATTTCTTGGATCAATAACTGATACTATATTTCGACTGATTTGTCTATATTTGTATCAGTTGGAGGTTATTTTATTCTCCGAGGTCACCCCAACCTAAATTGTTAATCCATTAATAAAATGGTGTTATGCCTAATTTGTGATTACATAGACTTATTATGGACTAGTTAATTGAAACTCCATAGGGTCTTCTCCTCTTATTAGTGTATTCCCGCCTCTTCACGGGAAGGTCAATTTCACTGATTGGAAGTAAGAGACAGTTAAATCCTCGTGTGCCATTCATTACAAGTCCTTACTTAAAGAACAAATGATTATGCTACCTTTGCATGGTCAGGATACCGGGGCCGTTTAACTAGTGTCACTGGGCAGGCAGTGCCTCCAATACTGGGCATGCTGGAGGTGATGTTTTTGGTAAACAGGCGGGGTTTGTGTTTGATGAGTTCCTTTTACTTCTTTTAATCTTCCCTTGTGGCATACCTGTGTTAGGCTAACAATTGATTTGGTAAGTGTTTTATTAGTAGTTTATTTTTATCATGTTGTTAATTATCAGTGGATATTCATTGACTGATATATGTTTATGCAAGGAGAAATGTTTCTTGTTACTCATACTAGCATTATTGCTTCTATTATTAAATAGATTAGCCCAGTAGAACGTTAGAAGTTGGTTTAAGATTTTTGGAATTAAGGGGGCTGGGTTGTTGAGCTTGAACACTTTCTTAATTGGTGGCTGCTCTTAGGCCTCCTATGGTTTTGTTTAACTTTACTGTCTAAGTAAGGTTGCATCCTTATACAAAAAGCTGTACCCTTTTAGATTATATTTTAATTTTACATTATAATTTTGGGATTCGTGGGGGTAAATTTAAAGTTGAACTGAGATTCTATTCTGGGCAACCAGCTATCACCAGGCTCATTAGGCTTTTCACCTCTACCTATAAATCTTCTCACTATTCTGCAACATAGGTGAGTTTATCTTTGTGGTTTGTTCATAGGTAGCTCATCTGGTTTGGGGAGAGTTAGCTTAATATCTCTTTGCTAAATTATTCTAGCTATCTCATTATGCAAAATGTATAAGGAGAGATCTTTGCTGTTTATTACTTTAAACTTTCTTTCATCATTCCCTTATTTGGTACTTTCTCTATAGCTCCAAGTAGAATTTCTATCCCCTATACTATAATGATGTAATTGAATGTTTGGATTACAGGCTTATTGTAGTCGTTCAGTTAGTGTTTGGTTGGGCTAGTTTTGGTTCAATGTGTTCATTGGTGTATGACATCTTCTGGGTATAAGCCAGATGCTTTAATTAAGCTACACTTTGATTTATCCAAGCACACTTTCCAGTATGCTTACCTTGTTATGACTTATCACCTCTTGAGTTGGTTTAGTCTGTATTATGTAGTGTTTGGGTGTATTGCTTGAGAAGGGTGATGGGTGGTATGTGCATGCTTCATGGCCCTATTCAATTAAGCTCTCTATTCTTAATTTACTACTAAATACACCTTTAGTTTTTAGTTTTCATAAAAACTTTGGTGAGCATATTCTTGATTAGAAAATGTAGCCCATTTCTTCCCATTTCATGGGTTACACCTTGACCTAACTTTTTTATGTATAATTACGCTTACTTTTCTTCCTTTTGAGAGTTTGCTGAAGATGATGGTATATAGATCGACTTAGCTAGAGGTGGTGAGGTTTATCGGGGTTTATCAATTATAGAACACGCTCCTCTAGAGGCTCCTCAAAGGTAAATTGAGTTTTAAGCTGTTGCTTAATTTGTTGTACAAATTATTTATGTTTAGGGCTGAGCATAGTGGGGTATCTAATCGCAGTTTGGATCTCAGCTATTGTGTGGTCAGAAATAATAAAGTCATTTTCGTGGTATATTTTATGTTAACAGTAGCTTTTTATGGCTTATTTAAATTTTAACTTTAGTATGATGTAGTACTTAACATGTTTTACACTGTGGGCCTGTTAATTTGGGTTAATCATATGACCGCGCGATGGCTGGCACGAAATTTACCCACTCTTAATATTAACATGACTTAGTCAAACAGTCGTTCACTGCATATCGCGTGGGGGTGTGTTTGAACAAGGTGATATGAGCTACTTATTTAGTGTGCTTGATAACAGGTCCTTTTTATCAGTTTAGGGATTTAGAGGGCATTTTCACTGGGATGTGGAGACTTGCATGTGTAATTGTGCTAATAATCAATAGGAAGGCTAGGACCAAACCTTTATGTTTATGGAGTCTTATGACTCTTCTACGCCTTTTCAGTGCTTTGCTTTATTTAATTAACTACATTAACAGGTGTAGGAATAGATTATTTAATGTTAAGGTGTTTAGGCACGGTAATTTAATTATTAGTATTAAATGTAAGCTGATAGGGGGTATTAGAGGTGGGGCATTACATCTATAGATAGCTTTCTTGAATAGAGTATTCTGGGTAAATTAGTGATAGAGATAAATGTATGGAGTATCAGTATAAGTGGCTTCTTATATATGTTGCATGTGCTTAGTTCTGTTTTTGGGGTTTGGCAGGACAATTTTAAGTGTTTGTATACTTTTGAAGTTACGGGGGGTAAAGAGGGTTTGATTTAGCTAGTTTCTATCTGTTGAATATGAGTACATGTGTACGTGTGTACGTGTGTACGTGTATACATGTGTATGTCCTGTAACCATTGACTGAATTGCACCTTACGGTTGTGCATTGCAGATAAATGATGATGATTAAGCCCAGCTACAAGTTATTTGAATACAACAAAGCCTTTACAGCCATAGCTGAGTGATACCAGTACCCCCCAAAAAAATTAAAAAAAAAAAAAAAAAACAAATGCATGACACCAGTTATGTGTGATCATGGGCTGATTAGTCATTAGTCCATCGAGATGTCCCATTTGAAGGGTTACTAGGATTGATTTGAAGACTATCATGGCCCTGAAGTAAGAACAAGAGGCCACTATAGTTTCACTGTAGAATGTAGGCACACATCGCACAAGGATTGATGGTTTCTCGAGGCCTGGTGATTAAGCTAGCTCATCCTCTAGGTGAGATGCACGTATGTAAAATCAATCATAGTATGTACATGCTTATATGCATGGGGCAAGACATTAATGCACAATATACATAGGGGTGGGGAAAACACATACTGGGGAAACACAGTAGATGTTTTTAAATATATGAATTGAAATAATGGGATGAGGAAATGGGGGAATATTTTAGTTAGGATGTCAGCTTTGGGTGCTGATGGTGGGGCTATTACTTCTTCCATGAGTCTTAGGGAGATGGGGTTCTCCATTTTTGGTTTACAAGACCAAAGTAATTAATATACTACAAACACTCTTCATTTTATTAAGTTCTTCTCGATAATGCTGATAGTTGATATTAGAATTAGGAGGATTGTGATGTAAAGGATTGAGGCGAATTTACCAATGGTGAGGAAGGGGTGTTCTATTGGTTGACCACCAATTCATGTTAAGGTAAAAAGATCAGCTACTTGTAATCAAAATAGGCATTGGTTTAGTGGTTGGAATATCATACCTCATTGTTTTGAAGTATGTGATAGTGGAATAATGGCTAGGACTAGAATGGAGAAGACCAGGATTATTACTACTCCTAGTTTATTAGGAATGGATTGTAGGATTGCGTATGCGAATAGGAAATATCATTTGGGTTTGATATGGGGTGGTGTGTTAAGTGGGTTGGCAGGAATGTAGTTGTCAGGGTTCCCTAGTAGGTCGGGTGAGAATAGTACAAGTATTACGAGTACTGGATTAGGAATAGGGCACCTAGGATGTCTTTAATTGTTTAGTATGGGTGGAATGGAACTTTGTCTGAATCAGATGGGATTCCAGAAGGATTGTTGGATCCTGTTTCATGAAGAAGTAGTAGTAGAATTGCCGCTAGTGCCGAGATGTTGAATGGTAAGATAAAGTGGAAGGCAAAGAATCATGTTAAGTTGACTTTCTTTACTGAAAAATCTCCTCAGATTCACTCTACGAGGTTGGTTCCAATGTATGGGAAGGCTGATAGTAAGTTGGTAATTATGGTTGCACCTCAAAAGGACATTTGTCCTCATGGTAAAACGTAACCTATGAATGCTGTTGCTAAAACTGCAAATAGTAGGATAATGCTGATGTTTCATGTTTCGGGGAATATATAAGATCCTTAGTATAGACCTCATCCTACATCTAGGAATAGGCAGATGAAGAACATGGAGGCTCCATTGGCATGTATATATTGGATGATTCAGCCATAATTGGCATCTTGACAGATGTGTGTAACTGATGAGAAGGCTGTGGTTGTATCTGATGTGTAGTGTATAGCTAAGAATAAACCTGTAAGGATTTGAAGAATTAGTTAAATTCCAAGACCGGAGCCAAAATTTCATCATACCGAGATGTTTGATGGTGCAGTAGGTTGATAAATGAGTTGTTGATAATTTTAGTTAGTGGGTGGGTCTTATGAATGTTGGTCATTAGTGATCTTATAGTTGAAATACAACACTGATTTTTTTTGGCACCTGTCATGGTTAGATTCCATGTAGGAATAATGATGCCATATAATGTATTCATTTTAGATATTATTTTTGTAATTAGTGGGAGGACAGAAGTCTGAAAACAAAAGCTCGTGTACTTTTTAGGGCCTAGGGCACAGCAGGCCCAAAATGCAGAGGCTGAGGTGAGAATCCAGTCATCTGAAGTAAGGGCAAGGGTAAGACGTTCTCTCAGGCTCAAGTGTGTGTCTTTTATGGCTGCCTAATGCAGCGGTGGTGTCATGATGCCATGGAGGTTTTCCCAATCTAGGGGTTGTGCGCAGCTCCAAACATCAAGGTTTCCTTCTGCAGGACAAGAGGCATCTGCTTGATAGCTCATAGGTCCCCAATATAGAAGATTCAAGAGCAGGGCTCTATGTATGGATGCCTGGGAACCCCACCTAGAGTTACCTTTGGATCCTATGGACATGGGAGGTTCAATCTGCTGGCTCTGTCATGAGCTACAGAGGGGGCTGAGTGGAAATGGAGTCTCATACTGATGTGTCACCATCTGGTTTTGTGTCTGGGGAGACCTTGGAATGTGGCAGCGGTTCAGGGGCCATGCAGGATTCTATTGCCTTGTGGCTTAGACACAGCTCCAAATAGCAAGGTTTCCTTCTGGGACTGGAGGTTTTCTGTTTTGGACCTCATGGACCCCCCATATGTTGGTATTTGATAACAGGGCTTTGGGGACAGATGCCTGAAAACCGCAGCTAGTGTTCAGATTAGGGCATTGGGGCATGTCAGGTTCAATCTTCTGTCTATGGGGCCATCTACCTGGGTGTCTGACTGCAGGTCCATGCACAGGGTGTGTCAGACTGCTCATTTTTATCCAGGGCGGTCTATGAAACTGGGTGGCTTGGGGGCCTTGCAGGATTCTCTTAATCTGGAGGGTTTTGGCAACTTTAAAGGACACAGTTTCCTGAGGGAGTGCAGGCACAGTCGTATGGTGTGGATCCAGATGCTCCAGCCTATAGGGTGTGTGGGTCAGAGCTCTGGGGACAGAAGTCTGAAAAGACAAAATGGGTTACTGTTAGGGCTGAGGGTATGGCATTCCTGATATGCAGACCCCAAAGGAGCTCCTCGGGATCTGAAATTAGGGCATTTGGGAGGCGGTAGCTCAGGCTTTTGCCTCTGGATTTTGTGTCTAGGATGGCCATGGAATGTAGGAGTGGCTTCATCGGGCATGGCTGCCAATAGTTTGGTGTCATTGTGGGGGAAGGGAATCCTGTTTCTGTCCCTGGGGCCCCAAAAAAGAGGGATTCTAGATCAGCTCTTTGTGAGCAGGTGCCTGTAAATCCCTTCCTTGGGTTCATATTTGGGCCTATGGGCATGGCAAGCCCAATTCGAGGGCTCATGGTCCAGGAACCGAGGGGCCTTATTTGAAAAGGCGGATCAGGTTGAGGGTCACAATGCGTGTTTGTGACCAAAGCGACCCTCAATTGTGGATGTGGCCTCATGCACCCTGTAGGTTTCACCAATTCGGAGGGTTTGACACCCATCTCAACAGTAAGGTTTCCAGCCATTGGGAAGGAGGAGTTCTGTTTTGTGCATCAGTTTCCCCCATATGCAGGGATTTCATATCACGTCTGGGGATAGATGCCTGTAAACATCAGCTAGAGTTCAGATTATGGCATAGGGGTATGTCAGATTCAATCTTCTGTCTCTGGGGCCATCTACGTGCATGTCTGAATGGAGGTCATTGCTCAGGGTGTGTCAGACTGCACATTTTTGTCCACAGTGGCCTCTTAAATTGGGGTGGCCTCGCGGGCTTTGCAGGTTTCTCCTAATCTGGAGTGTTTTGGCAATTTTAAAGGGCACAGTTTCCATCAGGAGGGCAGGCACAGTCTTGTGGTGTGACTCTGGAGGCTAGAGCCTGGAGGATGTGTGAGACAGGGCTCTGGGGACAGAAATTTAAAAATACAAACTCAGGTTAGATTTAGGGCCAAGGGTTTGGCATGCCTGATCTACAGACCCTGAGAGGAGCTCCTCCGGATCTGAAATTAGGGTGGCTGTGAGGCAGTAGCTCAGGCTTTTGTCTATGGATTGTGAGTTTAAGTTGGCCCCAGAATGCATGGGGGCCTCATGGGGCCATGGAAGATTTTCCCTCTCTGGGGATTTTGCCCAGGTCCCAGTAGTTTGGTGTTATACTGGGGGAAGGGAGGAGTCATGGTTTCTGTCCCAGGGGTCCCCCAAAAAAAGGAATTCCAGAGCAGGGCTCCGGGTACGGGCACCTGCAAAACCCCACCTTGGGTTTGGATTTGTGCCTAGGGGCATGGCAAGCCTGATATGCGTGCTCCTGGTCCAGCTACCAAGGACTGAAAAGGGCTAAGGCTGAGGGTCAAAATGCGTGTTTGTGCCCAGGGCAGCCCTCAAGAGTGGGCGTGGCCTCATAAGCCCTGCAGGTTTCTCCAACTCTGAGGTTTTGACACCCTTCCAAACAACAAATTTTCCTGCCATGCAGAAGGAAGAGTTCTGTTTTGTGCATCAGGTTCCCGCATATGCTGGAATTTGAGATAAGGTCTGGGGACAAATGCCAGAAAACCAAGGTTGGGTAGAAATGTGGGCCCAGGGCCATGGCTGGATATGCAGCTAGCTCCCTGTGTGGCTGACAGGAGGTCTAGTCTCAGGCTGTGTCAGACAGCATTAGTGCACAAGATGGCCTATGAAATTGGGGTGCTGTCAAGGGCTGTGCAGGTTTATCCTCATTTGGTGCTTTTGGGAAGCCACGTAGGACAGTTTGTTTTTCTGGTGGGCAGGCAAAGTGCTGCGTGGTGGCTCCAGAATTCCAAATCTGGAGGGCTTGTGTGCCAGGAGTGTAAGGAAGTCTGAAAACACAAGCTCAGTTTAGGTTTAGGCCCTGGGGCAAGACAAGCCAAATCTGCAGAGGCTAAATTGAGATCTTCAGCATCTGAAGTAAGGGCAAGTGTCAGAAGTTCACTCAGGCTGTACTTTGTGTCCATGATGGCCGCCTAATAGAGGTGGGGCCTCATGAGGTCATGGAGGTTTTCCCACTCTAGGGGTTGTGAGCTGCTGGAAACAGCAGGGTTTCCTTCTGTGGGACATAGAGAGTCCTGTTTAATGGCTTGAGGGACCCCATACAGAAACATTCGAGAGCAGGGCTGTACATATGGATGCCTAGAAAAACGACCTGGCATTCCCATCATCACCTAGAAACATGGCAGGTTCAATCTGCTGACCCTGTGGAGTCCTACTCAGTGTGCTGAGTTGAAATGGAGTCTCATGCTGATGGGTCACAATGCGGGTTTGTGTCCAGGGAGACCTTGGAATTTTGTGGTGGCTTAAGGGCTATGCAGGATTCCCCTACCCTGAGGGCTTACACAGCTCCAAATAGCAAGGTTCCCTTTTGGGGACAGAAGGTGTTCTGTTGTGTCCCTCAGGGACCCTTGTATGTTGGATTCAAGACCAGACCTCTGGGGACAGATGCCTGAAAACCTATGATCAGGTTCAGATTAGGACCTAAGGGCATGTCAGATTATGTCATCTGTCTCTGGGGCCATCTACCTGGGTGTCTGAGTTGAGGTAGATGCACAGGGTGTGTCAGACTGCATTTTTGCCCAGAGCAGCCTACGAAATCTGGGTGGCCTCAGGGGCCTTGCAGTTTTCTCCCAATTTGAAGGGTTTGGCAACTGTAAAGGACAGAGTTTCATATTGGAGGAATGGACAGTCCTGCAGTTTAGCTCCAGAAGACCCAGCCTTTGAGGGTGTGTGATCCAGGGCTCTGGGAACAGAAGTCTGAAAGCACAAACGGGTTGGGATTAGGGTTGAGAGCATGGCAAGCCCAACGTTAAGCCCCTGAGGGGAGCTCCTCATTAAATCAGGGTGATTGTGAGGTGGTACCGCTGGCTTTTTTTCTCTGTCTTTTCTGTCTAGAATGCCCGTGGAATGTAGGTTTGGCCTCATGAGCCATAGAAGATGCTCCCTTTCTTGGATTTTGCCCAGCTCCCAATAGTTTGGTGTCATTCTGGGGGAAGGGAGGAGTCATGTTTCTGGCTCAGGGATCCCCCAAAAAGAGGAATTCCAGAGCAGGGCTCTGGGTACAGGCCCCTGCAAAACCCCACCTTGGGTTAGGATTAGGGCCTCGGGGCATGCCTAGTCTGATATTTGGGCTCTTGGTGCAGCTACTGAGGGGCGTTATTTGAAAATGGGGCTCAGGCTGAAGGGCACAATGCATGTTTGTGTCCAAGGCGGCCCTCAAGAGTGGGCGTGACTTCATGGGTAATGCAAGTTTCTACTACACTGAGTGTTTGACACCCAATCCAACAGCAAGGTTTCCTGCAACAGGGAAGGAGTTCTGTTTTGTGCATCCTCATGTACAGGGATTTCAAATAATTTCTGGGGACAGATGCCTGAGAACCAGGTTGGGTAGAGATGATGGCCTATATCCATGGCACATCTGGTCGCTGTATTAGCAGCCAGCTGTCTGGGTGTCTGGATGTCTGACGGGAGGTCTGGGCTCAGGCTGTGTCAGACAGAGCCTTAGAGCACAGGACAGCCTATGAAATTGGGTAGCCGTCAAGGGCCGTGCAGGTTGACCTTAATTTGCGTTTTTTTGGGCAGCCCCGTAGAGCATGTTTTCCTTCTGGTGGAGAGGCAAAGTTCTGGATTGTGTCTCCAGAATTCCCAATCCGGAGGGCTTTTGGGCCAGAAGCGTGAGGACGGAAGTCTGAAAACACAAGCTAGGGTTAGGTTTAGGTCCTAGGTCACGTGAGGCCAATATTCCAAGGCTGAATCGAGATCTTGAGTATGGGCAAGTGTCAGATATTCTCCCAGGCTGGAGTTTGTTTCCATGTTGCCTGCCAAACTGAAGTATGGCCTCATGAGGCCATGGAGGTTTTCCCACTCTGGGTGTTGTGAGCTGCTCAAAATAGCAATGTTTCCATCTTTGGGACAGGGCTAGGCTTGTTCAATGGCTCAAGACTGCCCCATAGGGAAAGATTCAAGAGGAGAGTGCTACATATGGATGCTTGGAAACCCTACCTGTTGTTCCCTTTGGCCCCTAGGAACAAGGCAGGTTTGATTTACAGGCTCTGGAGCAATCTACCCAAGGGAACGTGTTGAAATGGAGTCTCATGCTGATGCATCACAATGCCAGTTTGCATCCAAGGAGACCATTGAATTTGGTGGTGGCTCAGGAGCCATGAAGGATTCTACTCCCCTGAGGGTTTTACATAGCTACAAATAGCAAAGTTCCCTTCTGGGGATAGTGGGTGTTCTGTTGTGTGCCTCACAGATGCAACATATGCTGGTATTGGAAATCAGGCCTCTGGGGAATGATGTCTGTAAACCTAAGCTAGGGTTCAGATTACAGCCTAGAGGTATGTCAACTTCAATCTTCTCTCTCTGTCACCATGTACTTCTGTGTCTGGTTGGAGCATCTGAGACCTGTGGTATCCCTAGGCCAAAATCCTAACCCAAGGTTGGGTTTCCAGGTCTTAATACTCAGAGCACTGCTCTTGAAGCCCTCCTTATGGGGACCTCTGAATCAGAAAACAGGATTCCTGCTTTCCCCCACAATGACATCATGCTATTTGGAACTGTGCAAAACCCCCCAAGAAAGAGAATCTTCACTTGCCCCATGAAGACACCCCTCATTCTGCGTACATCCAAGAGACAAAAACCAGAGGCAAAAGGCCGAGGCTCACCCCAAACTCACGCTGTTTTCAGATCCAAGGAGCTTGCCTAAGGTCTGCAGATCAGACCTGCCATACCCTTGGCCTTAATTCTAACCCTAGTTGGTGATTTCAGAATTCTGTCCCCAGAGTTCTGCCAGAGACACCCTCTAGCATGGGTATTCCTTACCCACACCACAGGACTGTGCCTGCCCTCCAGAAGGAAACTTGGCTCTTTAGAGCTTTCCAGAAACCTCAAGAATAGGAGAAAACTGCAAGCCCCCTGGGCCACCCCAAATTGATAGAACGACCAGCAATGCACATTCTGACACACCCTGAGCAACTACCTCATAACAGACATGCAGGTAGATAAACCCAGAGAGAGATCATTGAACCTGAAATGCCCCTAGGCTCTAATCTGTACCATAGCTTGGGTTCCCAGGCATCAGGGCCCAGAGGCTTGGTCTCAAATACCAATATTTGGGGGATCTCTGAGCCACAGAACACATCACATCCTGTCCCAAGAAGGAAAAGTTGCTATTTGGGGCTATGACAAAACCCTCAAGGTAGGAGAATGAGCCACTGCCACATTCCAAGATCTCTCAGGACACAAATCTGCATTGTGACCCATCAGCCTGAGACACCAATTCAAATCGACCCCCTGGATATTTGGCCCCAGAGCCAGGAGATCACAACTGCCACGCTCCAAGGCTGCAATGGTAAGGTGAGGTGAGATTTCCAGGCATCCATACATAGAGCCCTGCTCTCGAATCTCTCCATATGGGGGAACCCTGCTTCATAAAACAACACAGCACCAGGGCTC
Source organism: Lutra lutra (assembly GCF_902655055.1). Classification (NCBI taxonomy): domain Eukaryota; kingdom Metazoa; phylum Chordata; class Mammalia; order Carnivora; family Mustelidae; genus Lutra; species Lutra lutra. The sequence continues at coordinate 71,903 of NW_025923837.1, read as the reverse complement.
ATGATGCCAACCACGTGTATATGCCTCCCTGTATACTAATGGACAGTCTGACAGATCTGAGTCACTTCCCCCAAGCAACCACTGAGACAGTTGGCTTCAGAGCCAGGAGATTTGTCCTGCCATGCTCCTAGGCCCTTATGCTAAACCTAGGTTGGGTTTCCATACCCAGAGCCCTTCTCTCCAATCCCTCCACATGGAGGACCCCACAGCCACAAAACAGAACTCCTCCTGCCCCCTAGAAGGAAACCTTGTTTTTTGGAGCTATGTAAAAGACTCAGAGATGGCAGAAGCCTGTGTTGCCTCCAAGGCCACACCCACTTTTGCAGGTCACCCTGGACACAAACACCCATTGTGACCCTTAGCCTGAGCTGCATTTTCAACAAACCCACATGGGTAGCTTCACCAGATCCAGGATCTAAGCCCTGCCATGCTACTAGAACCAAATGCAAAATCTAGGCTGGGTTTTCAGGCATCCATTCCCGGAACACTGCTCTCGAATCCCTCCATATGGGGGAACCCAGATTCATAAACCAACACAGCTCCTAACCCCAGAATAGAACAAGCTATTTGGATGTGCACAAAAACCCCTGATCCGGACAAATCTCCTTGCCACCATAAAGCTAAACCTATATTTGGCACATCTCATCTACACAAATTCCAGACTGAGTGACATCCTGACCCTTGCCTTAACTTCAGAATCCCTGGAGTTTGGCTCAGTGTACATATGCAGGGCCTTCGATGCCCTATGCCCTAACCTAGCCCTAGCATGGTTCTCAGGCCCCCATTTAGAGAGTCCTGGTCCACGAAACCTCTAGATAGGGTACACCTGGGAAACAGCACAGTACTCTTCCTGCCCTCCAGAAGGAAAATGTGCCCTATAGAGCTGCACGCAACCCACTGATTCAGAGAAAGCTGCACGAACCCACAAAGCCACCCTCATTTACAGAATCTGGCCCTGGACACTAAAACATATTCTGTCCCTCGCCTGAACCCCGACTTCCAGTCAGCCACCCACATAGCTGGCGCCAGAGTCAGAACACCAGAGTGGCCATTCCCCTAGGCACGAATTATAACAAAAGGTTGGGTTTTCAGACATCGATCCCCAGTCCCCTTCTCTCAAATACCCCACATGGGGGAACCCTGAGTCACAAAACAGAGCTCCTCTTGTCCCCCAGAAGCTTTGTGGAGATATTTATATCCCCAGAGTTGGGCGAAATCTGCATTGTCCTTGACACACCCATTAACGCTGGCCTCCCAGGACACAAACATCCACTTGACCCCTAGCCTGAGCCCCGTTTTCAATACATCCCCATGGGTAGCTCGGCCCAGAGCCAGAACCTAAGGCCTACAATGCCGCTAGGACCTAATCCTAAATCTAGTTTGGGTTTTCAGGCATCCATACCTGGAGCCCTACTCTCGAATCTCTTCATATGAGGTACACCTGAGCCAAAAAGCAGGACAGTACCTATTCCCCAGAATAGATCAAGCTATTTTTTAACTATGCAAAATTCCCAGAGCGGGAGAAAACTCCATGTCCCCATGATGCCTCTCCCAGATTCGACAGATCTCATGGACACAAACTCCAACCTGAGCGACCTCTTGATGCTTGCCTTAACCTCAGATCCCAGGGAGCTTGCTCAGCGGCTGCAGATTCACCCTGTCATGCCCTAGGCCCTAACCATACCCCTAGATTGGCTTTTAAGACTTCCATCCTCACAGTCCTGTTCTACAATCCCTCCAGCTATGGAACCCAGAGCCACACCACAAGACTCTGCCTGCCCTCCAGATGGAAAACGTGTCCTATGGAGCTGCACGCCAACCCCAGATTAGGAGAAAGCTGCACAATACCCCTAAGCCACCCACAGTTGAAGAAGACCCTCGACAATAGTACATGTTCAGTTCCTCAAGCTGAGCACTGACCTCCAGTCAGCCACCCAAGTAGCTGGCCCCAGAGTCAGCAGATCTGACTTCCCATTCCCCATGCCCTAAGCCAAACCCTATGTTCAGTTTTCAGGCATCCATAACCAGAGCACTGTTCTGAAATCCCTCCATGTGGATGACCCTAGAGCCATAAAACAGGACTCCATCTGTCTGCAAGATTGAAACCATAGTGTTTGGAACTGTGCAAAGCCACCCGAGCAGGAGAAACCTCCATGCCCCAGCAGGACACCCACACATTCTGTGCCCTAGGACACCAATTCAAGTGTGAGCGAATGCCTGGCACTCTCCTTCAATTCAGAATCTGGTGACCTTGCCTCAGCATCTGCAGATAAGAGATCCATAGCCTAGACCATGCACATAAACCTAGCTTGGGTTTTCAGATATTGGTTCCCAGATTCCTAGAACACAAGTCCTCCAGATTGGGGACTCAGGAGTCACACCACTGGGTGATCCCTGCACTCCAGATTGAAACCGTGCCCTATGGAGCTGCACAAAACCCCTAGATTAGGGCAAACATGCAGGGCCCCCGATACCACCGCTTTTTTGAAAACCACCCTGGATCCTAATGCACAGGCGGGCACAACCTGAGTCCCGACCACCGATCAGCCATCAAGGCAGCTCGACCCAGAGGCAGCTGATTGGAACTTCCATGCCCCTAGGCTGAAATCCTAACCCTAGTTTGGGTTTTCAGGCATCCATACACAGAGCACTTCTCTGGAATCCGTCCACATGGGGGCCCCTGATCCATAAAAGAAATCTCCTCCTGAACCCCAGAGGGAAACCTTGCTTTTTGGAGCTATGCAAAATCCTCGGATGGAAGAAATGTGCTTTGTCCCTGAGACCCGGTCAACATTTACACGCCGCCATGGACACAATCACCAATTGTGCCTCTTATCCTGAGCCCCATTTTGAACATAGCCCCAAGGTTACCACGGCCCAAAGCCAGGGTATAAAGCCTGCGGTGACACTAAGACCTAATCGTAACTCTCAGTTGGGTTTTCAGGCATCAATACCCGGATTGCTGCTCTTGAATCCCTCGATATAGGGGACCCCTGAGCCATAAAGGTCCGTAATTAAAGGAGTGAGACTGTTACAAAGCGAAAGTCAAGCAAAGCTTTATTTCGTGCCAAGCATCAAGAATCAAAATGACCAGTCAAGGCTGTCTCTTGCAAAAAGGCGACCCCTCCCAGCCTCACAGACTTACTTTTATAGAGGTTGTATTGCCAGTCTGGACACAGGCAGCCAATAAGATTGCAATACACAGAGAAAGCTGCACAGTCATGCTAGGGCTGCCACACACTAAAAGAACTGCTAGGTTACACATGGGCCACCAATTGAATTTCAATTTATCCTAGTACATATATGCGGACACCACTGATTGTACGTCTTCACCTGGCCTGACCCACCCTTGTATCTAGACTTCACAAGTAAGTTCCCCTGGGAGGGGCAGGGTCAATCTAAGTTTACTGCATAGGGTCAATCTAAGTTTACTGCATAAACAACAAAATGGCTCCCTCTGATTTAGTAGGGTCTTACAAACGCAGCCTTCTCCTGCCCACCAGAAAGTAGAAGTGCCACATGGGTGTGCCTAGACGCCCCACATGAAGATCAACCTGCCTGGCCCTCGAAGGCACCCCAATATCTTAGGCCGCCCTGTGCATTAATGCTCTGTCTGACACAGCCTGAGTCCTGACCTCCTGTCAACCACCCAGGTAGAGGGCCCCATATCATGCCTGTGGGACCTGCCATGGCCAGAGTCCAGCATCTGAAACGAACCTGGGTATTCGGGCATCTGTCCCCAGACCTTAGCTCAAACCCCTGCCTTGGGGGAACCTGAAGCACAAAAGGGTACCTCTCCTTCCTCATGGAAGGAATCTTGGCTGGAAGGATGGCTGTCCAACCCTCGGAGTGGGAGCCAGCTGCATGGCCCATGAGACCACACCCACTCATGAGGGCCGCCCTGGGCACAAACAGGCATTGTGACCCTCACTCAGTCTGAGCCAACATTGAAAGAAGGCCCCTCGGTAGCTGGACCAGGAGCCCTCATATCGGGCCTGCCATGCCCCTAGGCCCATATCCTAACCCTCTATGGGATTCTCCAGGCACCCAGACCCAGAACCCATCTCTGCAATCCCTGTTTTGGTGGGATCCCTGAGATAGAAAACATCACTCTTCCCTTCCCTTTGGTGAAAGACACCAAACTCTTGGGAGCTGGGCAGAATCTCTAGAGAGGAAGAAACGCCCACGACCCCATGAGGCCAACCCTCCATTCTGTGGCCAGCAAAGACACAAAACCCAGACATAAGAGTCTACCCTACTGCCTCCCAGCGGCACTAATTTCAATTCACGAGGCCCTGCCCTCAGAGTCTACAGATTGCGCCTGTCATCACCTCGACCCTAACCCTAATACGAGTTTGTGTTTGCAGACTTCTGTCTTTTTTTATTAAGATTCTTTACTTATTTTGAAAGACAGAGACCACAAGTAGGCAGAGAAGCAGGCAGAGAGAGAGAAAGAAGCAGACTCTCCGCCAAGCAGAGAGACCAATGCGAGGCTTGATCCCAGAACCCTGGGATCACGACCCGAGCCCAAGGCAGGGGCCTTAACCCACGGAGCCACCCAGGCGCCCATGCATACTTCTATCTTAAGAGCCCTGGCCCACATGCCCTCCAGGATGGGGCCTCTGGAGCCACACAGTAGGATTGGGCCTGACCTCCCGCAGAAAACTCTTCCCGTTACAGATGCCCAAAACCTCCAGATTAGGAGAAACCTGCAAGGTTTCTGAGCCCACCCCATTTTCGTCAGCTGCTCAGGAGAAAAATGCTCAGTCTGACTAACCCTGAGCACCTACCTCCAGGCAGACACCCAGGTCAATGGCCCTGAGTCAGAATATTGAAACTGCCATGCCCCTAGGACCTCATCAGAATCCTAGCGTAAGTTTTCAAGAATCTGTCCCCAGAGGCCTGCTCTGGAAGACCAACATATGGTCCAACATGTGGTCCCTGAGCCACACAACAGAACCTGTCCTGTCCCCAGAAGGAAACCTTGCTCTTAGGATCTGTGTCAAAACCTCAGGGTAGGAGAATACTGCATGGACCCTGAGACACTGTCACATTCTAAGGTCTCCCTGGACTCAGACTAGCATTGTGACCCATCGACCTGAGACACCCTGTCATCTCACCATTCTTGGCACTTTGCCCCAGAGCCAGCAGGTTGAACCTGCCATGTTCCTCATTTGCAATAGTAACAGGGGTAGGCTTTCCAGTTATACATGCAAAGAGCTCTTCTATCCAATCTATGCATATGGGGTACCCTGGAGCCATCCAAATGGACTCCCACTGACACAGAAGTACAACATTTGTATGGAGCAGCTCACAAGCCCCAGAGGGGGAAAACATTCCATGGCCTCAAGAGGCCACCCCTCCATTTGTTGGCCATGATGGACACAAACTCCAGCATGAGTGACTATCTGACACTCGCCCTTACCCAAGGCTGGAGATCTCGATACAGCCACTGCACATTGGAACTGCCATGCACTCGGCACCGAACTGACCCGTCACTTGTGTGTTCAAACTTCCGTCCTCACACTCTTGGCCCATAAGCCCTCCAGATTGGGAATTCTGGAGGCACAATGCAGCCTTCTGCCTGCACACCAGAAAGAAAGTGCCATATGGGTCTGCCCAGAATCCCCACCTGAGGCTCAACCTGCATGGCCCTCGACAGCCTGCCAATATCATAGACTGCCCTGTGCACTCATGCTCTGTCTGACACAGCCTGAGAACCAACCTCCGTTAGCCATTAAGCGGGCCCCATATCCTACAGGTGGGACCTGCTGTGGCCCGAGGCCGGCATCTTTAACCAACCTGGGTATTCAATCAATTGTCCCCAGACTGTATCTCAAATCCCAGCCTATAGGGGAACCTAAGGAACAAAAGGGTACTCCTCCTTCCCCATGGTAGGAAACCTGGCTGCTGGGATGGTTGTCCAACCCTCAGAGTGGGAGCCAGCTGCATGGCCCATGAGACCACACCCACCCATGAGGGCCTCACTGTGCACAAACAAGCATTGTGACCCTTAGCCTGAGCCCACTTTCAAAGAGACCCCTTCGGGAACTGGACCAGGAGCCCACATACAGGGCCTGCCATGCCCGAGGCCCAAATCCTGACCCTGGATCGGGTTATCCAGGTGCCAGGAGCCAGAACCCATCTCTGGAATCCTTATTTTGGCAGGATCCCTGAGATGGAAAACAACACTCTACCCTTCCACCAGAAAGACAAATAACTCCTGTGAGCCGGGCAGCATCACTAGAGAGGAAGAATCTCCCACAGCCCCATGAGGCCACCCCGCCATTCCATGGCCATCTTAGACACACAATCCAGACAGGAAAACCTGTGTTACTGCCTCCCAGCCGCCCGAATTTCAAATCCTGAGGAACTGCCCTCAGGGTCTGCAGATCGCGCTTGCCATCACCTCGCCCCTAACCCTAATGTAAGTTTGTTTTTGCAGGTTTCCGTCTCCACAGCCCTGGCCCACATGCTCTCCAGGGTGGGCCTCCAGAGCCACACCTCAGGACTGGGCCTGACTTCCTGAAGAAAACTGCCTGTCCCAGTTGCCCAAAACCTCCAGAGTAGGAGAAACCTGCAAGGCCCCTGAGCCCATCCCAATTTCGTAGGCTGCTCTGGAGAAAAATGTGCAGTCTGACTAACCCTGAGCACCTACCTCCAGGCAGACACCCAGGTCAATGGCCTGAGTCAGAAGATTGAATCTGACATGATCCTAGGACCTCGTTGGATCCATAGCTTAGGTTTTCAGGCATCTGTCCTCAAATGACTGTTCTGGAAAACCAACATATGGTCTGACATGTGGTCCCTGAGCCACAGCAGAACCCCTCCTGTCCCCAGACGGAAACCTTGCTCTTGGGAACTGGGTCAAACCCTCAGGTTCAGAAAATCCTGCATGGCCCCTGAGCCACAGCCACACGACACTAAGGTGTCCATGGACACAGACCAGCATTGTGACTCATCAGCATGAGACACCCTGTCAACTCAGCACCCTTGGAACTTTGCCCCAGAGCCAGCAGATCGAACCAGCCATGTTCCTTGTTTGCAATGGAAACCCAGGGTGGGCTTTCCATGCATTCATGTGGAGAGCTCTGCAATCCAGTCTTTCCATATGGGCGACCCTGGAGCTATATAACCAGACACCCACTGGACAGAAGGACACCTTGCTCTTTGGAGCAGCTCACAAGCCCCAGATTGGAAATCCTCCATGGCCTCATCAGGCCATCCCTCCATTCATTGGCCATTATGAACACAAACTCCATCGTGAGTGAAGATCTGAAACTCGCCCTTTCTCAGGGGCTGGAGATCTCGAATCAGCCGCTGCACATTGGAACTGCCGTGTGCTTGGCACTGAACTGAATCGTAGCTAGTGTTTTCAGACATCTTGCTTCACTGTCCTGGCCTGCAAGACCTCCAGACTGGGAATTCTGCAGCTGCAATACTGCCTTCTCCCTGCCCACCAGAGAGAATAAGTGCCCCATGGGCCGACCCAGAATCCCCGTATGAGGATCAAACTGCATGGCCCTTGATGGTACCCCAATATCATACACCACCCTGTGCACTAATGCTCTTTCTTATACAGCCTAATCCTCGACCTCCTGTCAGCCACCCAGATAGCGGGACCTATATCCTAGAGGTGGGAACTGCCATGGCCCAAGGCCGTCATCTCTACCCAACCTGGGTATTCAGGCATTTGTCCCCAGACCGTACCTCAAATCCCTGCCTATGGGGGAACCTGAAGCACAAAAGATTACTCCTCCTTCCACATGGCAGAAAACCTGGCTGCTGGGATGGGTGTCCAACCCTCAGAGTGGGAGCCAGGTGCATGGCCCATGAGACCACGCCCACTCAAGAGAGCCACCCGGGGCACTAACAGGCATTGTGACCCTCAGCCTGAGCTCGTTTTCAAACAAGCCACCTCGGGAGCTGGACCAAGAGCCCGCATACCAGCCCTGCTATGCCCCTAGGCTCAAATCCTAACCCTGATGGGATTCTCCAGGCGCCCAGACCCAGAACCCCTCTCTGGAATCCCTGTATGGGAAGGACCCCTGAGAGGGAAAACAGCACTCTTCCCTTCCCCCAGAAAGACATCAAACTCTTGGGAGCTTGGCAGAATCCCCAGAGAGGAGGAATCTCCCACAGCCCCATGAGGACACCCCTCCATTCCGTGGCCATCCTAGAGACACATTCCAGATAGAAAAGCCTGAGCTCTCACCTTCCATTCGCCCTAATTTCAAATCCGGAAGAGCTGCCTTCAACTTCTGTGGATCGCGTTGGCCATCACCTCACCCCTAACCCTAATCCGAGTTTGTGTTTGCAGACTTCGGTCTCCAAAGCCCTGGTCACCATGCCCTCTGGGATGGGGCCTCCGAAGCCATACCACAGGACTGGATCTGCCATCCAGAAAAATACTCTTCCCATCACACTTGACCAAAACCTCAAGATTAGGAGAAATCAGCAAGACCCCTGAGCCCACTGCAATTTTGTAGGCCATTCTGGAGAAAAATGCACCGCCTGACACACCCTAAGCACCACCTCCAGGCAGACACCCAGGTAAATAGCCCTGAGTCAGAAGATTGAACCTGACATGCTCCTAGGACCTCATTGGATCCCTAGCTTAGGTATTCAGGCATCTCTCCCCAGAGCCCTGTTCTGGTACACCACCATATGGTCCAACATGTGCTCCCTGAGCCACACAGCAGAACCCCTTTGTCACCAGAAGGAAACGTTCCTCTTGGGAACTGTGTCAAACCCTCAGTGCAGGAGAATCCTGAATGTCCCCTGAGACACCACCACATTCTAAGGTCTCCCTGGACAATGGCCAGCATTGTACCTGTCAGCATGAGACACCCCGTCAACTCAGCCCCCTTAGAACTTCGTCCCAGAGCCAGCAGATCGAATTTGGCATGTTACTTGGTTGCAATGGTAACCCGGGGTGGGCTTTCCAGTCATCCATGTGAAGAGCTCTGCTATCCGATCTTTCAATATGGGGGACCCGGGAGCCATATAACCGGACTCCCCCTGTCCCGCAGAAGGACACATTGCTGTTTGGAGCAGCTGACAAAGCCATAGAGTGGGAAAACCTCCATGGCCTCATCAGGTACCACTCCATTCCTTGGCCATGTTGGACAAAATCTCTAGCATGAGCGAACACCTGACCCTCGCCCTTACTCAGGGGCTGGAGATCTCGAATCATCTGTTGCACATTGGAACTGCCATGTGCTGAGGACTGAACTGAACTGTAGCTAGTGTTTTCAGACGTCTGGCCTCACAGTCCTGGCCTGCAAGACCTCCAGCCTGGGAATTCTGCAGCCGTGACACAGCCTTCTGCCTGCCCACCAGAAAGAATAAGTGCCCCATGGGCCTCCCCAGAATCCCCACCTGAGGATCAATCTGCATGGCCCTGGGTGGCACCCCAATATCATAGGATGCCCTGTGCTCTAATGCTCTTTCTTACACAGCCTGACCCTCGACCTCTGGTCAGCCACCCAGATAGCGGGTCCCATATCCTGCAGGTGGGACCTTCCATGGCCCAAGGTTGTCGTTTCTATCCAACCTGGGTATTCAGGCATCTGTCCCCAGGCTGTAGCTCAAATTTCTGTCTGTGGGGAACCTAAAACACAAAAGGGTACTCCTCCTTCCCCATGGCAAGAACCCTTGCTTTTGGGATTGGTGTCCAACCCTCAGAGTGGGAGCCAGCTACATGGCCCATGAGACCACGCCCACACATGAGGGCCGCCCTGGGCACAAAAAGGCATTGTGACCCTCTGCCTGGGCCCGCTTTCAAACAAGCCCCCACAGGAGCTGGACTGGGAGACAGCACCCGGCCTGCCATGCCCCTAGGCCCAAATCCTAACCCTCAATGGGGATATCCAGGCACCCGGACCCAGAACCCGTCTCTGGAATCCCTGTTTAGGCAGGATCCATGAGACTGAAAACAGCAGTCCTCCCTTCCCCATGAAAGTCATCAAACCCTTGGGAGCCGGAAAGAATCCCAGAGAGAAAGAATCTCCTATGGCCCCATGAGCCCAACCCTCTATACCATGCCCATCCTTGAACCACAATCCAGACATAAAAGCCTGTGCTACCAACCCCTGCCCACCGAATTTCAAATCCCGATGCGCTGCCCTCAGTGTCTGCAGATCACACCTGCCATCACCTCGCCCCTAACCCTAATCCGAATTTGTGTTTGCAGACTTCTCTCTCCAATGCCCTGGCCCACAGGTCCTCCAGGATGGAGGCCACACGCCAGGACTGGGCCAGCCCTCCAGAAGAAAACTCTGCCTGTCACAGTTGCTGAAACCTTCCAGATTAGGAGAAAACTGCAAGGCCCCTGAGCCCACCTCATTTTTGTAGGCTGCTCTGTAGAAAAATTCGCAGTCTGGCACACTCTTAGTACCTACCTACCGTTAGACATCCAGGTCAACGGCCCTGAGTCAGAAGATTGAACCTGCCATGCCCCTAGGATCTCAGCGGAACCCTAGCTTAGGTTTACAAGCATCTGTCCCCGGAAGCCTGTTCTGTAATACCAACTTATTGTCCAAAATGTGGTCCCTGAGCCACACAACATAAGCCCTCCTGTCGCCAGAAAAAAACCTTGCTCTTGGGAGCTGTGTCAAACCCTCCAGTTTAGGAGTATCCTGCATGGTCCCTGAGCCACCTCCACATACTAACGTCTGCCTAGTCACAAACCAGCATTGTGACCCATCAGCATGAGACACCCTGTCAACTCAACCCCTTTGGCACGTCACCCCAGAGCCAGCAAATTGAACATGCCATGCTACATTGTTGCAATGGTAACCCGGGATCGTCTTTGCAGGAGTCCATGCAAAGAGATCTTCTATCCAATCTTGCCATATGGGGGACCCTGGAGCCATTCAACTGTCCCGTAGAAGGACACTTTGCTGTTTGGAGCAGCTCACAAGTCCCAGCTAGGGCAAAACTCCATGGCCTCTTGAGACCACCCCTCCATTCGTCAGCCATCAGGGATACAAACTCCAGCGTAAGCCAAAATCTGATCCTCGCCCTGACTTCAGATGCAGGAAATCTCGATTCAGCCACTACAGAGTGAGCCGGCCTTGCCCTGGGCCCAAAACCTAAACCTAGCTTGTGTTTTCAGACTTCTGTCCTCACACTCCTGGCCCACAAAGCCCTCCAGATTGGGAATTCTGGAGCCACAATGCAGCACTTTGCCTGCCCACCAGAAGAAAAACGTTGCCTATAGGGCTGCCCTGAAACCTGAGATGAGGATCAACCTGCATGGCCCTCAAACACACCCCAATTATATAGGCTGCCCTGGGCACTAATGCTCTCTCTGACACAGCCTGAGCCCTGACCTCCCAACAGGTACCCAGACAGCTGGCCTCACACCCAGCACATTGGACCAGCCATGGCCTTAGCCTGTCAACTCTTCCCAACCTGGGTTTTCAGGCATCTCAACCTCGACATTATATCTAATCCCTGCACGGGGGCAACCTGAAGCACAAACCAGAACTCCTCTTTCCCCAAGGCAGGGACCTTGCTGTTGGCATAGTGTCCAACCATCAGGGTAAAAGAAACCTGCATGGTGCATGAAGCCCCGCTTATGCTGGAGGGCCGCCTTGGGCACAAACACGCATTGTGACCCTCAGTATGAGCCCCGTGTTCAAGTAAGGCCTCTCTGTTGCTGGACCAAGTGCCCGCATGTGGGGCTTGCTGTTCCCCGAGGCCCCCAATCCTAACCAGAGGGCAGGTTGTACAGTCGCCCATACCCAGGACTCTGCTCTGGAATCCCTCTTTTCCAGTGACAACTGAGGCAGAAACAGGACTCCTCCCTTCCCGCAGAAGGACACCAAACTATTGGGAGCTGGAGAAAATCCCCAGAGAGGGAGCCTCGACCATGGCCCAAGAGGCCACCCCAACATCCCACGGCCATCCTTGACACAAAATCCAGAGACAAAAGCCTGAGCGACTGCCTCACATTCTCTCTTCATTCATATCCTGAGGAGCTCCTTCCATTGTTGGATTAATCACATCCAAAAAAGACTCTCTCACAGAAATACCTGGGAATAATGCTGGACAAAATATATGGACACAACGAGATAAACCAAGTCAATATACAAAATTAACCATCACAAGAAATTTATGGGGAATTCTGCATGTATTTCTCTGGGACCCCAAGGATCCTGACAAGATAAGACACACAGTTCTCCTCAAACTCAGGAGCCTGCAGGGAAGGAGTGGAAAGGAGACAGCAAAGGAACAGGCTGATGTGCCCTTGCAGTCTGACTAGCTAGGGATCTGTCAACCAACATCAAGCTATGAATGTGGTTTGAGGTTGTCTGTGAGTGGTAAGGCTCCAGCCTCATGGGAGACACAAATGCTGAGCTGCTCTAAAGGAGGGTACAGTCATTCGTGGTATAAGGATATTACTGTTGTTAGTTTTGCCAAGAATAAAAACCAGCATATGGTCAAAAAAAAAAAAAACATGAAAGGAAATAAAGCTCAAGAAATAAGCAGAAGATATAGGAGAAAGCAGAAATGGACAAAAAATTCAGACTTTGTAAATGCCAAACTTTTCATAGACCTCTAATCATTTCCTTGTGTCTGTTAGTTTTTGAATATCTCTACTCATTGCAATTGTATTCACTTTCATTTACTGAATAGCATACGATCTCAAAACTACCAGCTAGGACTATTATTTCCATCATGGGTCTCTTTGCCAACTTTCCAGTGAAAGTGGTGAAGATAACCTTTAAAAATGAGAGGGTCCACAAGTGGTCCTATGTACATATAGCAAATGAAGAAAATGTATTCAAGGAAACCTAGTTAGTAAGAAAAGTAGGAGTCTGTGACACTTGAACCACAATCTTCTTCCTCCCTTCCCCATCCCCAGCTCAGTATGAAACAAAGTCCACTCCAGATGGCTGCAACCAAGGACACAGGGATCTTTGTCTCCCAGTTCAAGGGTTACAGCATCCTCTTGGGAGAGGCAGGATGACAGTCTTTCTCATCCTTGACCCCAGCTGCCTGTTGTCAAGGGGAACTCCTGGCAAGTGTGGCAAAGAGATTGGGTTCTTTCTACCACTGAGGCCCTACTCTGGAGGAGGCTCTCCCTTGGATGGTGCACTGGAAATACTAGAACCCCACCTGTCTTTTCCCTGGTCTGAAATGCAAAGTATCTAATGCTCAATTTGGAAAGGTAAGATGACCCGAATCTACCACCACCTTTACCCATATCATGGGGCATCTACCTCCTGACTCAGGATGACAGGGAAGATTGACTAAAAGCGTAAGTTTCTTTGTCCCGGGATCTTCCCCCCTCTTTTTTTTTTTTTTCAACCTAGCAGAGAAGATTGTAGTAACTAGATCAGTTGATCTACTCTACCTTTTAAAATAAAATAAATGAAATGTAATTGACAACTCTAAAATCAAAGGCTTAAATATAAAAAACAAAAAGCAAAGGAAATCCACGACTAGAATAAATTTAAAAAAACTAAAAATTAATGTGTATAAGAATAAATTACTTATTAAAAATAAGCCTAGAAGAAATCTAAAATGAAATAATTAAAACACACACACACACACACACTCAAATATATATATATATATATATATATATATATATATATTATATGACAATCACTTTAATGTTAAATGAATCTGAAAATAGATAACCATGTAAAATAGTGGTTATAGACTTGGGGAAGATGAAGGCAGTTGTCCCTTCTAAGTTATATAGGCTGCTCACAACATTAAAGAATGTAACCAAAATGGTGAAGAACAGTTGCAGTAGAAGTAGCGAGAGAGCAGACCCCAATGAATGAGGGGTAGAGGGATACAGCTAGAAAATCTCCAGAACCAAGCAGCCATGGATTTGAGCATTTCAGAGCAACAACAGGAGAGAGAGAGCTCTGTGAGGCTAGAGATCTGCTTAAGACGTACTGCTTTCACATATCCAAGAAAAGTAGTGAGAGAAAAATAGTGCTATGGACTCCCAGGCAGAGGGCTGTAAGAGGAAAAGGGAGTACCTTCAGAATACCTCTACTGAAGAAAATGAAGGCATTAATTCATGATAAACTTTATCTATTTTCATGTGCTTTTTTCCAAAATGAAGCAAAAGGCATTAGGGAAATGAAACAGAATATTGAATGACACCATAAATTAGAGTGAGAAAAACTCAGTGAGGAAAGTACAGGCCTCAGGGAAGAAGCAGCAGTGTATTGAAACATCACTTCCTCAGTGAAATGTAAAGTAGTAAATGCAAGGCAGCAGACAGTGCTGTATGAGAATGGGAGGTGAGAAGGGAAAACTGCTAAAAAAGAAACCAAGAAAGAGACTACAAGATTTGAGAGAAAATATCAAAATGTGAAGTTACAGACAGGAAATGAATATTTGGAATGCCTCTGGGAAAACCAAAGCAAAGACACAAAAACGATAAAAGTCATAATACAGAATTTTTTTGGAAATGCAATAAATCCTTTCAAACTGTTTATTAACAGAGTACCCTGAATACTGACTCAGAATGACAAATGGCAGGTTTAGTAAAATTATTGAGAGAAAAATGAAATTAAAATTGAAATGCAAAATTTAATTAAAATGTAAAGAAAAAAGGAAATCCGTGGGCATCTAGGGGAAAAGGAGCAGATGACATATAAAGGAAAAGAAATGAGAATGTCATACACATTTCTGAATGCCATATTTTGTAGCACAAGAAAATTGAGTGATGTATTGAGACACACTGAAGGGAAGTCACTGTGAACCATGGATTTTATAGCTAGAAAACCTGATTTATACAGAATACAAGTCTTGGCATTCAAGTCATTATGCAAGAACTCAGGCTATATTTTTCCCATGACCCTTTGAAGAGGGATGACCAGACACAGGACAAGAAATGCCTTGAAAGAATGTAAGGACAGATGGTTAACAGGTAATCTATGATGACTTTGCAATGCTAAGGTTCTGTGAGAGGGAGAATGACCTCAGTGGTAGTCCCTAGGGTAATTGTTTCATAATAATTCAATAGCTTTCTTGGATTGCAATGCTTTTTATTTTATGTAACATATTTTTAAAACAACTGGAATTAAATATTGCTTAATATAGACAGCTTATGTTAATTAACTGATTTTACACTTAAAAAATAGTAAACCTCCAACATTAAGTGTAATGGTTATTCAACAAAAAGCATGCCAAGTCCACACAATTCAGGAAGGAAATAACTGGCACTACATTAGCTGACTTGGGAGAGAGCAGTGTTCATGGGGGAGCCAAGAGACAGCTCTCTTGTTGGCCTCATGGCTGACGGAAGCTCTCAGAAATAGGTAATTTCCAGCACCTCCAAGGCTCAGGCTGGCTTCTCTGATGAGCAGTGATAGAATCTATAGAACTAGCAGGAATTCACAGGTGTCACGGTGATGGACGGAAGAGGGACTCATCACGGTGGGTGTGTGGGTACCTCTCAGGTCCTGGAAGATGATCTTGAGCCCTAGAATGCCCAAGGGTCAGATCCATAATGTACTGCAGCCTGTTTGCTGCTCTGTAATGAGGGGGTGATCTGTCAGCACACAGAATCATTTCACCTGCGTGACAGGCAGGTCAGCTTTCAGGATCAGGTCCTCTGTGCTGGGAAATAATCAAAGGGAAGGGGAAGACTGTAGGTTTTCAGGGATGAAGAGTCTGAGTTCAACAGACCTGGGTCGAGGGAGGAGCTGGTTGTCTCAGGTCTCATGGAACAGGAGTGGAAGATGACCCTTTCTTTCCCCTCACTCCTCCACTCAAATCAGTCATGTCATGAGATCTGCACCTCAAAAGTGGGCAGCTTCCTGGAGTGCTTCCTTTTTGCTCTAATAATGATTTTTATTTCTAGCACAAGCACTAAACCATGCCTGTGCTTTTCAATTAAAAGATCAAAAATTCTTATGCAGTGGTATTAAAAACATAGGAAAGCAGCAAAGTATATGTGAACTTAACTTGTCTTCTCTGCTTCCTCTGCACACCTGTTCCACATGTCCATTTCCTCTATTTATTATGTTGTGGAAGTTTTAGCTCACCAATCAGACAACAAAAAGAAATAAAAGGCATCTGAATCAGCAAAGAAATAGTCTAACTCTCACTCTTTGCAGATGACATGTTAATTTATGTGGAAAACCCAAAAGACTCCACTCCAAAACTGCTAGAACTCATACAGGAATTCAGTAAAATGTCAGGATATAAAAGCAATGCACAAAAATCAGTTCCATTTCTATACACCAACAAGATGGAAGAAAGAGAAAGTAAGGAGTCAATCCCACTTATGATTGCACCAAGAACGATAAGATACCTAGGAATGAATCGAACCAAAGAGACAAAGTATCTGTACCCAGAAATACTCAGTACTCTGTATTTATGCAGTACTCATGAAAGAAATTGGGGAAGGCACAAAGAAATGGAAAAATGTTCTATGTTCATGCTTGGAAGAACAAATATTGTGAAAATGTCTTTGCTACATGAAGCTATCTACACATTTAATGCAATCCCTATGAAAATACAATCAACTTTTTTTCAAAGAAATGGAACAATAATCCTAAATTTATATGGAACAAGAAAAGACCCCAAATAGCCAGAGGAATGTTGAAAAAGAAAACCAAAGATGACAGCATCACAATTCCAGACCTCAAGCTTTATTACAAAGCTGTCATCATCAAGATAGTATGGTACAGGCACAAAAACACACACACAGATCAATGCAAGAGAGTAGAGAGCCCAGTAATGGACTTTCAAGTCTCTGGTCAACTAATCTTTGACAAAGCAGGAATGAATGTCCAATAGGGAAAAAAAAAAGTCTCTTCAATAAATGGTGCTAGGAAAATTGGACATCCACATGCAGAATAATGAAACTGGATCATTTCCTTACATCACACACAAAAGTAGACTCAAAATGGATGAAAGACTTCAATGTGAGACAAAAGTCCCTCAAAATCCTTGAGAAGAACACAGGCAGCAACCTGATTGTCCTGATCCACAACAACTTCTTCCTAGAAATATCGCCAAAGGCAAGGGAAACAAGGGCAAAAATGAACTATTGGGTGTTCATCAAGATCCAAAACTTTTGCACAGCAAATGAAGCAGTCAACAAAACCAAAAGATGACCAACAGAATGGAAAAAGATATTTGCAAATTACATATCAGATAAAGGACTAGTTTCCAAGATCTATAAAGAACATATTAAACTCAACACCCAAAGAACAGATATTCCATTCAATAAATGGGCAGAAGACCGGAACAGGTATTTCTGCAAAGAAGACCTCCAAATGGCCAACAGACACGTGAAAAAGTTCTCAACATCACTCAGGACCAGAGAAATCCAAATCAATACCACAATGAGATACCTCCACACACCAGTCAGAATGGCTAACATCAACCAGTCAGGAAACAACAGGTGTTGGTGAGGATGTAGAGAAAAGGGAATCCTCCTAAACTATTAGTGGGAATTCAAGATAGGGCATCCACTCTGGAAAATAGTATGGAGTTTCCTCAAAAAGTTGAAAACAGAGCTACCCTATGACCCAGCAATCCCACTACTGGATATTTATCCTAATGACAGAAATGTAGTGATCTGGAGGGGCATGTGCACCCGAATGCTTACAGCAGTAAATTCCACAATAGCCAAATTATGGAAAGAACCTAGATGTCCATCAACAGATGAATGCATAAAAAAGATGTGTTATATATATCTTTATCTATATATCAATGTATCTATCTATATATGTCTATATTTGCACACACACACACACACACACACACACACACACACACACTTTTTTTTTCTTGGGGTCCTGGGATTGAGCCTGCATCTGGGTTTCTGCTCAGCAAGCTGCCTGCTTCTCCTCTCTCTCTTCCTGTTTCTCTTCCTAAATGTGATCTTTCTTGTCAAATATATCTAATAAAATAAATCTTAAAAAATAAATTCTTTAAAGAAACATTTAGGTTAAATTAAATCATAATTAAGTAGCTTAAATTAAATTAAATCCTAATCCAATCCTAATCAATAAGTCAGGTGCCCTTATAAGAATGAGAAGAGACACCAAGAATGGACCTGCGTAGGGAAAGACCATGTGAGGACACAGCAAGAAGGTCCAGTCTCCAAGCCAGGAAGAGAAGCTTCAGGAAAACTAAGTCTTCTGATACCTTAATTTAGATTTCCAGCTCCCAGAATTCTGAAAAAATAAATTTCTTTTGTTTAAGCCAACCAGACTGGTGGCTGGCATTCTGTTAACACGATCCTAGCAACCTAATGGAGATTTTGGCATTGAAAAGTAGGGAGCTGCTGTAACAAATACCTGCAAATATGGAAGTGACTTTGTGGAAGTGGGATGGGGAAAGGCTGGAAGAGTTACAAGGTACATGTTAGAAAAGCTTACATTGACTTGTAGAGACTGTCAGTACAAGTATGACCTTTAAAGGTGATGCTCATGTGGTCTCTGAAGGGAATGAAGAATGTTATTAGAAACTGGAGGAAAGGTGATCTTTTTTATAAAGAGGTAAACACTTGGTTGAATTGTGCTTAGTGTTTCTGGAAAAAAAGAATATATTTGTGATGAGCTTGAATGATTACCTGAGGAGATTTCTAAGAAAAAAATGTCAATGGGTGCAATCTGGATTTTTGTTACAGTTCATAGTAGAGTGCAAGAGCTTAGAGATGATTTTAACAAGGAATTGTTAAACAATTGTTAAGCAAAAAGGAATTAGACTTTGAATACTCAGAAAACTCTCAGCCCATCCACAGTGAAAAACATAAGAAAAGCATGATCTGGAGAGAGCAAGAATTGTTGGCTTGAAGAATACTTCAGGAAAGACGTTATAGGTGTGACTCCTGGCCAGCAAGATAGGAATGTGTAATGTTAAAATTTGAACCAGGGATCCACTTCTGGAATTTCAGTTTTTAACTCCTCAGCTCTCAATTTTAACACTTTCTTATTCACAGAATCTACTTCTCTATCCTGTATACTGTGGTGTTGCTCACACACACACACCACACACACACACACACACATATATATTATTTATATTTATTATATTTTTTATTTATTTATTTTATTTTTTATATTTGTATATTTTATTTATATTATATTTATATTTTATATATATAAAATATAAATATAAATATAAAAACATAAAATATAAATATAAATATATATAATATATAATATAATATAAATATAATATATAAAATATAATATAATGTATATTATATAAATAATATATATAATATAAAATAATAATAAATATATATTATATAATATATATAATATAAAATATAATATAATATATATTATATATAATATATATATATATAATATAAAATATAATATAATATAAATATAAATATATATTTATATTTATATTTTATGTTTTTATATTTATATTTATTATATTTTTATTATATATATATATATATATATATATATATATATATATATATATTACATGGGATACAAGTTTGGTACTTTCTTCATCCCCCTGTGGTACAGATTTTAAAAGGACAAGACAAGACATTAGAAGTTTAAGTGGAGTGACAGCACTATTAAAAAAAAATGATTTCAGTTATATGTGGAATCTGAAAATCAAACAAAAAACAAACCCTTACATATAGAGAACAAACTGGTAATTGCCAAAGGGAAAATGGGTAGGAGAATGGGAAAAACAGATAAAGGGGATAAAGAGGTAAAAATTTTTCAGTTACAAAATACATAAGTTACAGAAATGTAAAGTACAGCATAGAGAAAATGTTCAATAATACTGTAACAATGCAGTGTGGTCACAGATGGTGACTATGTTTATCATGGTAAGCATCAAGTAATATACAGAATTATCAAGTCACTCTACTGTACACCTGAACCTAATATAACATAGTATGTTAATGATACTACAGTATTTTTTCTAAAAAATTTAAAAATAAAATAAAAAGAACAATACCTGTGCTATGGGTGATTGGAATGTGAAAGGGACATTTCTTAGCCTAACGAGTTTGTGTCTATAAACATAATGTAGAAATGTTTGGGATCTTGTGTTTTCTGGAGTTGAGCAGTAACTACATTTGCTAGAAAGGGGGGGTCTCCCTATATCACTGTCAATAGAGTTTTCATATATGAGGCTAGGTATCATTGGAAAATTTGGATGTCTGAAATTAACTGAAACTGAGAAGAAACATTTATCTGTGGTAAGCCCATTGGCAGCTTCTAAGAAAGGCATTTATTTCAGTTGAATGTTAAGAAAGCTCCAGCTGACTGGAGCCATGTATTAAAAGACCCTTGTCAGATTTTCTTTTAAAACTATGTGTTTTATGGGGCACCTGGGTGGCTCAGTTGATTAAGCATCCAACTCTTGGTTTTGGCTCAGGTCATGATCTCAGGGTTTGAGATCAAGACTTATGTGGGGCTGCATGCTCAACATGGGGTCTGTTTAGATTTCTCTTCCTCTCCCTCTGCCTCTGCCCCTCCTCCAACTCATGCACATGCACATCATCTCCTTCCTTCTCTAAAATAAATAAAGGAAAATCTTCTAAAATATGTTTTTTTTTCATTTTTGAGATATTGTACATCTGGATTTTCCTATAAAATTGATGATTTGAAATGTTAGGAAGTAGTTAGCATTAAGTATGTTGAAGGCAAAGAAAGGTGTCTATGCACGGAGACTTAACACCTCATTTGTAATCTCTGGCTTGCACAAAGTCATGAAGAAGAAAAGAGTAACAAATCCAATTACACACCAGCTAAGGCTGGGTAAAAAAAATGTTTAGTGTAGCCAGTAAGCTTGGTCACAATTAGCAGTATGGGTTTGGAGGAAAGGAAATAGATAGTTGTCACCAATCTGGAAGTTTTGTTATGTGGGTTTGGCAGTCAGTCTTAACAGAGATACCAAAATGAGACAAGGGAGTCCCCTAGGGTACAAAATTGAAGGGCCACTCACTTGCAGGATCATGAAAGTTCATGGTGAGTCTTGTGCAAACCTAGGCATGAATATCTCCTGACATCGTGTGCTCGGATGCATCAATTGCTTCACCTTAGTGCTTGTTCTGGTGTTTACACTACGTCAAAAACAATTAATTATTCTTTTCTCACATGATATGGCTATTTTTTCAGTTTGGGGAACAGCAAATATTAGTGAAAAATAGTAATGAAAGAGTAGTAAATAGAAAAAAAAATATCTGGACACAAATGGCCTATTTTGTGATGGCAAATTTGCAACCATTTGCTCCAATAAATCAAATTTTATTTTGTATTTATAGATTTTCAGTTATACTTCCATACTCTGATACAATTTAACTTTCTTGGTTTACATATTTATTCATTCCAAGGTATTTATTGAGTTCCTACCTGATGTGTCATTGTGCTAGGCAATTGACTATATATTGGTGAATAAAACAGAAAAGGTGACTGCCCTTTTGGAGTTGATAAGTGAGAGAGAAAAAAAAAACATTTAATATGTATATAACTAAATTAATAAGTACTCATCATTGTGTGAAGGACAATAAAAGAAACAAACACAATACAGGAATTCCTACTCTTATTGGTTCATGTTCAAGAACACAGTCAAGGATCACCTCCAAGACCCTTGGCAATGCAGTGTGGTTGAGGAGAATTCCTGCCAGAAGTCCATAAGACGTTTGAGAAAGTAAATTATATAACATATTTTCTTCAATATTAAAGATAAAATTGAAATAATTCATGCATGCTTTAAAAATAGGAAGACATTTTTTCAAGTATGTAGAATAAAAGCAAAACACATTTGGCCATACCACAAAGATACTATTAACAAAGTAATTTCTTTCTTTCTAGTTTTGTATCATGCCACACTTTAATAAAATTCATATTACTCCTGGACTACTCTTCCTCTGCTCTTGTCATTCTGTTTCTCTTCCTTCTCCTACTCTTCCTTTTAATTCTTACATACTTAAGATTCATCTAATTTTAATTTCTTCTCATTTAAAGCTACTCTTGGAGGGTACCCTGGGAGGCTCAGTTGTTGAGTTTCAGCTCAGGTCTTTTACTTTTGGGTCCTGGGATCCTGCCCAGAGTTGGACTCTGTGCTCAGCAGGGAGTCTGTTTGAAGATTCTCTGCCTCTTCCAAACATACCCCCCAACACTCTCTCTGTCTAATAGAAATTATTTAAAAAGAGATGAAAAATAAGAAAAACCTGAAAAAAAATTAAAAGGCTACAAAATAAAAATACAAAGAGTGCTACTTAGTGTTTTCCCTAAGCTCTGAAGCTTTGCAGCTCTCTATTATCAGTAAACTTGAGAGGAGTGAGTTGTTTGTGATGGTCTTCTAAGGAAGGGATCTCTTGCCCTGATCCTCAAGTGGACTCCAACTAGTGCAAATGCAGCTCTCCTAAGCAGCAGAGACAGGCCTCCGGATAAGCAGCTCTGGAGTCCAGTATGTGGTGCAGTTTTACTCCCTGAAGGCTTGCAGCACCAATGGCTGAGATGAATATCGCTGCACCCTGCTCTCTACCCAGGAGCTGAAAATTTGCACCCCAGCTCTTCAGTGAGCCCTCACAGGAAAAAAAAAAACAAACAACAATCCACCAGTCACTAACTTCTCGGTTTCTGTCAGAACTCTGTGTTCACGCTGCCAGTGACAAGGCATGTTTATCTCAGGAACGCGATTGAGTCCTATCTAAATCCAATACTTTTGTTTTTAAAGATTCAATTTATTTGAGAGAGAGAGAGAGAGAGAGAGATAGAGTGGGAGTGAGAGAGAGAATGAGATGGGAGAAGGTCAGTGAGAGAAGCAGACACCCCATGGAGCTGGGAACCTGATGTGGGACTGGATCCAGACACTCTGGGGTCACGACCTGAGCTGAAGGCACTTACTTAAAAAACTGAGCCACCCAGGTGGCCCCGATTCCAATTTCTATAGATTCCTGTGGCACAGAACCACACCATACCTGCCAGGTGTTTGAGGTCTTGACATGCTATTTTTTTTTTTTTTGGTTGGACCCCTCTCAAGAAAGTGAAACGCCCAACAATGCTGTGATTCGGAGTATAGGGCTACACAGAGCAGAAAGCCAGGACCTAGCTTCATGGCTTTTAGCCATTTTTCCAGAGTCTGGGAACTCTGAAGCATCTGGGCCCCAGGTGTTCTTCTTGTGATCCTCAGGATCCTCAGATCATGCTGTCACACCTGGGATTCCACCCCACTTCACTACTTGAACACTTTTAAGCCATAAATGTCCCCCATAGTAGTCGACTCCTAAGTGTTTCAATCAAGCACTTCATTGTCACTAAAAACTTTGCAGTAGGCTCCTTAAGGTAGGTGCCTCCCTCTGCGTATCCACAGTCATATCACCAGCACACTTATTCCACCCATGCCACTCAAGCTCTGAAGCTGCTGCAGGCACCACAAGAGAGCTAGATGTTGCTCTTGAGGTGGTTCAGGATCTTCTTCTGGGGATGGTGCGTAGGTCCAAGAAGAAAAAGTATCATCACCACGATTCATTTTTCACGTCAATGAAAAAATTTCCCACCACTCAATGTTCTCTGAGTTCTTGAAGCAATCCCTGTAAATTCTCCCTGATGGCAGGTCATGGGCACAGGGATCTGTGAATAGTTATTACTCTGGACTACCAATTGATGGAGACTTGCTCTATGTGGCCTAAATTGTTCCATCCACTGGTTTATCAGCTACACCCTGTCCTCCTCACCTCAGCATCTCTCCTCCCTCTGCCCATTCCCCTCCTGCTTGTGTTCTATTACCCCCTAATAAATAAAATCCTAAAAAAAATAAATAAAAGATTGAGCATAAAAGTGAATACTTAGGCCTTCAAAACCTGATTGGAAAAACCCTTCTTTGTGTATTTCTTTGTCATCTTTCCTCTTGTGCTGATGGCGTCAGAGGTGCAGGACATCCCAGGGAGTGAGAAGGCCCATGGTGGAGGGTCTCTGCATTCCTGAAGACCACATAAAGGATTTCAGTCTCCTAATCTTAGGAGTCCCCCAGCATGGTCATGGGAGTAAATCTGTGGTGACATGTTACCAAAATTTGGGGAGTTACTTGGTAATTTAGCATAATGTAATATGCCTACAACATGTTGAAATAACCAAGTTAAATTCAAGAGTTATCAGCCAAAAACCTTTAAAAATGACAAAAGAGACACCTGGCTTCCTCATTCAGTAGGATACTTGACCTCTGGGTTATGAGTTTGAGCCCACATCAGGCACAGTTTACATAGAAAACAAAAACAAGAAAAAAGAAAAAAAAAGGGAAAAAAAGACTTACACATGAGAAAAATCAATGAGGCTTAAAACAATAGAGCTGGTCAGTGTCAGGATGGATCCTGCCTCCCATTCATTCAGCCACTGATCACTGCACACTCAGGTGGTGCCAGTGCTTATCAGTCCACCAGGGTCTCCATCTAAGAACTCAGGGCGAGAGGAGAATATGGACAGACAAGAAACAAAAATAAGAATGAAAATATCAATTGCTCCATAGGAAATGAGCAAGGGACTACAACTAAGTACTGAGCTCCACCAAGTGAGGGGTTTGACAAGGCTATCCTGAGATGACATTGAGAATTCCTGTGACAGGAAAAGAAGGAGGCAAGCCCTGCACAAATATGAGTGTATTCAGCCTGGCAAGGACACTATGGAGCAGAGAATTGGGGGCAGAATTTCATGTTCCCAGAGTGGAGGTTTGAAAGGAGGCCACGGTGGCCAGAGGAAGCTGAGGAAGAGAGAAGAGAGAGAGGGTACGAAGAACCAGGACCCAGGGCAGTTCCACAGTATCAGTGCCCTTCTCCCAGGGCTGTGTGACCACATTTCCACACACTCAGGGGCTGAACCCCAAACACTGTCTCCCGGCCTCAGGGTATCAGGAATCTGCAGTACTTAGCTGGGGCTTCTTCCAGAGTCTCTCGTTAGGTTGAGGCTGTTGAGAACACCAAGGGAGGACTTGCTTCACTGAGAACCTGGTGATCCGTTCTTGTTCACACCAATGTCATAGGGGGCAGGGTTGAAAGAGAATGCCTGAGGTGCCTCTTACCTGTGCCAGAACCCATCCAAGTTCCTGAAGCTGTGCCACATTTCTCTCCTTGCTGGAGGTGTGGTGAGTACTGGGGTGTGGTGTGTCTGGAATGGGGTGCCCTTGATCTGAAGACCAGCAAAGGCCGCAGACAGGTCTCTGAGGCCTCCTACCTGGCTGCTGGGCACTGTCTTTACAGATATCTAGAAAGGAGATGGGGCAGGAGCTGAATGAGATCCCATTCTATACTCCTTGAAGGACAAGGAGGTGCCCCAACTGCGATCAGAGTCCACACTGGTTTGAGATGATTGCAGGTGTTGGGGAGACCCCACTCCAAGGGCGCCAGTGCAGAACAAAGGACACCACTTCTTAGAAGCTAGCCTGCGCTCCTAGGGTCCAGTACTCACATGCACCTCCATCCCTTCTCTTCCCCTTCTGGTCCTGCGCACACCTTGGACAGAAGCAGAGTCATTGTCCACTTATTTATAAGGATATCATTAAAGAGACTTTAAACCATGTCTCATCTCATTTATCTAGAATTCTTTTGCACTGTGCTGTGCATTTTCCTATCTCGTTCTCCCAGGTGTCCCCATTGGCCCAACAGCTCTTCTCCAGTTCTGCAAGTCTTGCAAATGATCATGGTGAATTGGGGGACTTTTATCCAAAGGGACCTTCAGCCCAGGTACTCTGTCTCTTGCTCTGCCCTTTTGCTTTGATGGAACACATCCTTTGGGGTCCCTCCAGGTCAGGATCAGGGGTTCCACTGTGTTGCACACCATTCCAGAGGCCAGTCATTTATCATAGCCATTGAGCCCTTTACTGAAGCAGGAATTTGATGTGATCCAAACCAAACCAAACCAGAGCCTTATGATTAACCCAAGGAAACACTGAGTCACCTTATTCTTTTAGGACTGTGGGCTCTCATGTCCCAACTCTTGCCATAAGTCATTGAGATCTGAGGGGGGGGGGTCAGTCTGCCCTCCAAAACCCAATTCTCCTGTGGGCTATAGCACTGACTCATGTCTCCTCTGATTCACCTCAGGGGAAAAATGGCTCAATCAGAAAGAGAAATGAGACCTTCGTGCATTTACCAACCAGGCCAACATGCTGGAGACAGAAATATAACACCTGGCACCTGCCTTCCTAAGAAGAGATCTAAACTCTGTCTACTTGTTCCTGGATACATACCGAGGCTTTGCCACCACCCAAGAGGTGCTGGCCCTACTATTTGAAAGATGAGCACACTGCCCCTAACTGCCAAGTGTGATTTCGCCAATGCCTGGTTGTGAGACTTTGGCATGTCTTCAAACTTCTCCAAGCCTCAGTTTGATCCTAACTGGGACAGAATTATTATAGGGAATCAGTGGGGACTTGTAGGGAAAGTATACCTGGGTGCCTGCTCCTGTGGAATAGTCTGCTAGAGGGCCTGTGGTCTGCTATTTGAGCATTCTCCTGCTCCTCATGATGAAGCCTCTGCCTCATCCCTCACTATCACTGTGGTCTTGAGCTGGGCTGTTTGCCATTGAAAGGGAGATCTGAGACTCCATCTGGTCTGTGAATCCAGAGCAGGCATCCCTCGGTGTGAGCAGGGGCCAGGCCTACTCAGATATCTGTGATTGCCAGTCTGGACACAGGCAGCCAATAAGATTGCAATACACAGAGAAAGCTGCACAGTCATGCTAGGGCTGCCACACACTAAAAAGAACTGCTAGGTTACACATGGGCCACCAATTGAATTTCATTTATCCTAGTACATATATGCGGACACCACTGATTGTACGTCTTCACCTGGCCTGACCCACCCTTGTATCTAGACTTCACAAGTAAGTTCCCCTGGGAGGGGCAGGGTCAATCTAAGTTTACTGCATAGGGTCAATCTAAGTTTACTGCATAAACACAAAATGGCTCCCTCTGATTTAGTAGGGTCTTACAAACGCAGCCTTCTCCTGCCCACCAGAAAGTAGAAGTGCCACATGGTGTGCCTAGACGCCCCACATGAGATCAACCTGCCTGGCCCTCGAAGGCACCCCAATATCTTAGGCCGCCCTGTGCATTAATGCTCTGTCTGACACAGCCTGAGTCCTGACCTCCTGTCAACCACCCAGGTAGAGGGCCCCATATCATGCCTGGTGGACCTGCCATGGCCAGAGTCCAGCATCTGAAACGAACCTGGGTATTCGGGCATCTGTCCCCAGACCTTAGCTCAAACCCCTGCCTTGGGGGAACCTGAAGCACAAAAGGTACCTCTCCTTCCCATGGAAGGAATCTTGGCTGGAAGGATGGCTGTCCAAGCCCTCGGAGTGGGAGCCAGCTGCATGGCCCATGAGACCACACCCCTCATGAGGGCCGCCCTGGCACAAACAGGCATTGTGACCCTCACGTCAGTCTGAGCCAACATTGAAAGAAGGCCCCTCGGTAGCTGGACCAGGAGCCCTCATATCGGGCCTGCCATGCCCCTAGGCCCATATCCTAACCCTCTATGGGATTCTCCAGGCACCCAGACCCAGAACCCATCTCTGCAATCCCTGTTTTGGTGGGATCCCTGAGATAGAAAACATCACTCTTCCCTTCCCCCTGAAAGACACCAAACTCTTGGGAGCTGGGCAGAATCTCTAGAGAGGAAGAAACGCCCACGACCCCATGAGGCCAACCCTCCATTCTGTGGCCAGCAAAGACACAAAACCCAGACATAAGAGTCTACCCTACTGCCTCCCAGCGGCACTAATTTCAATTCACGAGGCCCTGCCCTCAGAGTCTACAGATTGCGCCTGTCATCACCTCGACCCTAACCCTAATACGAGTTTGTGTTTGCAGACTTCTGTCTTTTTTTATTAAGATTCTTTACTTATTTTGAAAGACAGAGACCACAAGTAGGCAGAGAAGCAGGCAGAGAGAGAGAAAGAAGCAGACTCTCCGCCAAGCAGAGAGACCAATGCGAGGCTTGATCCCAGAACCCTGGGATCACGACCCGAGCCCAAGCAGGGGCCTTAACCCACGGAGCCACCCAGGCGCCCATGCATACTTCTATCTTAAGAGCCCTGGCCCACATGCCCTCCAGGATGGGGCCTCTGGAGCCACACAGTAGGATTGGGCCTGACCTCCCGCAGAAACTCTTCCCGTTACAGATGCCCAAAACCTCCAGATTAGGAGAAACCTGCAAGGTTTCTGAGCCCACCCCATTTTCGTCAGCTGCTCAGGAGAAAAATGCTCAGTCTGACTAACCCTGAGCACCTACCTCCAGGCAGACACCCAGGTCAATGGCCCTGAGTCAGAATATTGAAACTGCCATGCCCCTAGGACCTCATCAGAATCCTAGCGTAAGTTTTCAAGAATCTGTCCCCAGAGGCCTGCTCTGGAAGACCAACATATGGTCCAACATGTGGTCCCTGAGCCACACAACAGAACCTGTCCTGTCCCCAGAAGGAAACCTTGCTCTTAGGATCTGTGTCAAAACCTCAGGGTAGGAGAATACTGCATGGACCCTGAGACACTGTCACATTCTAAGGTCTCCCTGGGACTCAGACTAGCATTGTGACCCATCGACCTGAGACACCCTGTCATCTCACCATTCTTGGCACTTTGCCCCAGAGCCAGCAGTTGAACCTGCCATGTTCCTCATTTGCAATAGTAACAGGGGTAGGCTTTCCAGTTATACATGCAAAGAGCTCTTCTATCCAATCTATGCATATGGGGTACCCTGGAGCCATCCAATGGACTCCCACTGACACAGAAGTACAACATTTGTATGGAGCAGCTCACAAGCCCCAGAGGGGGAAAACATTCCATGGCCTCAGAGGCCACCCCTCCATTTGTTGGCCATGATGGACACAAACTCCAGCATGAGTGACTATCTGACACTCGCCCTTACCCAAGGCTGGAGATCTCGATACAGCCACTGCACATTGGAACTGCCATGCACTCGGCACCGAACTGACCCGTCACTTGTGTGTTCAAACTTCCGTCCTCACACTCTTGGCCCATAAGCCCTCCAGATTGGGAATTCTGGAGGCACAATGCAGCCTTCTGCCTGCACACCAGAAAGAAAGTGCCATATGGGTCTGCCCAGAATCCCCACCTGAGGCTCAACCTGCATGGCCCTCGACAGCCTGCCAATATCATAGACTGCCCTGTGCACTCATGCTCTGTCTGACACAGCCTGAGAAACCAACCTCCGTTAGCCATTAAGCGGGCCCCATATCCTACAGGTGGGACCTGCTGTGGCCCGAGGCCGGCATCTTTAACCAACCTGGGTATTCAATCATTGTCCCCAGACTGTATCTCAAATCCCAGCCTATAGGGGAACCTAAGGAACAAAAGGGTACTCCTCCTTCCCCATGGTAGGAAACCTGGCTGCTGGGATGGTTGTCCAACCCTCAGAGTGGGAGCCAGCTGCATGGCCCATGAGACCACACCCACCCATGAGGGCCTCACTGTGCACAAACAAGCATTGTGACCCTTAGCCTGAGCCCACTTTCAAAGAGACCCCTTCGGGAACTGGACCAGGAGCCCACA
Organism: Lutra lutra; assembly: GCF_902655055.1. NCBI lineage: Eukaryota > Metazoa > Chordata > Mammalia > Carnivora > Mustelidae > Lutra > Lutra lutra. Next base: position 42,413 of record NW_025923837.1, on the reverse strand, counting down.
TACAGGGCCTGCCATGCCCGAGGCCCAAATCCTGACCCTGGATCGGGTTATCCAGGTGCCAGGAGCCAGAACCCATCTCTGGAATCCTTATTTTGGCAGGATCCCTGAGATGGAAAACAACACTCTACCCTTCCACCAGAAAGACAAATAACTCCTGTGAGCCGGGCAGCATCACTAGAGAGGAAGAATCTCCCACAGCCCCATGAGGCCACCCCGCCATTCCATGGCCATCTTAGACACACAATCCAGACAGGAAAACCTGTGTTACTGCCTCCCAGCCGCCCGAATTTCAAATCCTGAGGAACTGCCCTCAGGGTCTGCAGATCGAGCTTGCCATCACCTCGCCCCTAACCCTAATGTAAGTTTGTTTTTTGCAGTTTCCGTCTCCACAGCCCTGGCCCACATGCTCTCCAGGGTGGGCCTCCAGAGCCACACCTCAGACTGGGCCTGACTTCCTGAAGAAAACTGCCTGTCCCAGTTGCCCAAAACCTCCAGAGTAGGAGAAACCTGCAAGGCCCCTGAGCCCATCCCAATTTCGTAGGCTGCTCTGGAGAAAAATGTGCAGTCTGACTAACCCGAGCACCTACCTCCAGGCAGACACCCAGGTCAATGGCCTGAGTCAGAAGATTGAATCTGACATGATCCTAGGACCTCGTTGGATCCATAGCTTAGGTTTTCAGGCATCTGTCCTCAAATGACTGTTCTGGAAAACCAACATATGGTCTGACATGTGGTCCCTGAGCCACAGCAGAACCCCTCCTGTCCCAGACGGAAACCTTGCTCTTGGGAACTGGGTCAAACCCTCAGGTTCAGAAAATCCTGCATGGCCCCTGAGCCACAGCCACACGACACTAAGGTGTCCATGGACACAGACCAGCATTGTGACTCATCAGCATGAGACACCCTGTCAACTCAGCACCCTTGGAACTTTGCCCCAGAGCCAGCAGATCGAACCAGCCATGTTCCTTGTTTGCAATGGAAACCCAGGGTGGCTTTCCATGCATTCATGTGGAGAGCTCTGCAATCCAGTCTTTCCATATGGGCGACCCTGGAGCTATATAACCAGACACCCACTGGACAGAAGGACACCTTGCTCTTTGGAGCAGCTCACAAGCCCCAGATTGGAAATCCTCCATGGCCTCATCAGGCCATCCCTCCATTCATTGGCCATTATGAACACAAACTCCATCGTGAGTGAAGATCTGAAACTCGCCCTTTCTCAGGGGCTGGAGATCTCGAATCAGCCGCTGCACATTGGAACTGCCGTGTGCTTGGCACTGAACTGAATCGTAGCTAGTGTTTCAGACATCTTGCTTCACTGTCCTGGCCTGCAAGACCTCCAGACTGGGAATTCTGCAGCTGCAATACTGCCTTCTCCCTGCCCACCAGAGAGAATAAGTGCCCCATGGGCCGACCCAGAATCCCCGTATGAGGATCAAACTGCATGGCCCTTGATGGTACCCCAATATCATACACCACCCGGTGCACTAATGCTCTTTCTTATACAGCCTAATCCTCGACCTCCTGTCAGCCACCCAGATAGCGGGACCTATATCCTAGAGGTGGGAACTGCCATGGCCCAAGGCCGTCATCTCTACCCAACCTGGGTATTCAGGCATTTGTCCCCAGACCGTACCTCAAATCCCTGCCTATGGGGGAACCTGAAGCACAAAAGATTACTCCTCCTTCCACATGGCAGAAAACCTGGCTGCTGGGATGGGTGTCCAACCCTCAGAGTGGGAGCCAGGTGCATGGCCCATGAGACCACGCCCACTCAAGAGAGCCACCCGGGGCACTAACAGGCATTGTGACCCTCGCCTGAGCTCGTTTTCAAACAAGCCACCTCGGGAGCTGGACCAAGAGCCCGCATACCAGCCCTGCTATGCCCCTAGGCTCAAATCCTAACCCTGATGGGATTCTCCAGGCGCCCAGACCCAGAACCCCTCTCTGGAATCCCTGTATGGGAAGGACCCCTGAGAGGGAAAACAGCACTCTTCCCTTCCCCCAGAAAGACATCAAACTCTTGGGAGCTTGGCAGAATCCCCAGAGAGGAGGAATCTCCCACAGCCCCATGAGGACAACCCCTCCATTCCGTGGCCATCCTAGAGACACATTCCAGATAGAAAAGCCTGAGCTCTCACCTCCATTCGCCCCTAATTTCAAATCCGGAAGAGCTGCCTTCAACTTCTGTGGATCGCGTTGGCCATCACCTCACCCCTAACCCTAATCCGAGTTTGTGTTTGCAGACTTCGGTCTCCAAAGCCCTGGTCACCATGCCCTCTGGGATGGGCCTCCGAAGCCATACCACAGGACTGGATCTGCCATCCAGAAAAATACTCTTCCCATCACACTTGACCAAACCTCAAGATTAGGAGAAATCAGCAAGACCCCTGAGCCCACTGCAATTTTGTAGGCCATTCTTGGAGAAAAATGCACCGCCTGACACACCCTAAGCACCACCTCCAGGCAGACAGCCCAGGTAAATAGCCCTGAGTCAGAAGATTGAACCTGACATGCTCCTAGGACCTCATTGGATCCCTAGCTTAGGTATTCAGGCATCTCTCCCCAGAGCCCTGTTCTGGTACAACCACCATATGGTCAAACATGTGCTCCCTGAGCCACACAGCAGAACCCTTTGTCACCAGAAGGAAACGTTCCTCTTGGGAACTGTGTCAAACCCTCAGTGCAGGAGAATCCTGAATGTCCCCTGAGACACCACCACATTCTAAGGTCTCCCTGGACAATGGCCAGCATTGTACCTGTCAGCATGAGACACCCCGTCAACTCAGCCCCCTTAGAACTTCGTCCCAGAGCCAGCAGATCGAATTTGGCATGTTACTTGGTTGCAATGGTAACCCGGGGTGGGCTTTCCAGTCATCCATGTGAAGAGCTCTGCTATCCGATCTTTCAATATGGGGGACCCGGGAGCATATAACCGGACTCCCCCCTGTCCCGCAGAAGGACACATTGCTGTTTGGAGCAGCTGACAAAGCCATAGAGTGGGAAAAACCTCCATGGCCTCATCAGGTACCACTCCATCCTTGGCCATGTTGGACAAAATCTCTAGCATGAGCGAACACCTGACCCTCGCCCTTACTCAGGGGCTGGAGATCTCGAATCATCTGTGCACATTGGAACTGCCATGTGCTGAGGACTGAACTGAACTGTAGCTAGTGTTTCAGACGTCTGGCCTCACAGTCCTGGCCTGCAAGACCTCCAGCCTGGGAATTCTGCAGCCGTGACACAGCCTTCTGCCTGCCCACCACCAGAAAGAATAAGTGCCCCATGGGCCTCCCCAGAATCCCCACCTGAGGATCAATCTGCATGGCCCTGGGTGGCACCCCCAATATCATAGGATGCCCTGTGCTCTAATGCTCTTTCCTTACACAGCCTGACCCTCGACCTCTGGTCAGCCACCCAGATAGCGGGTCCCATATCCTGCAGTGGGACCTTCCATGGCCCAAGGTTGTCGTTTCTATCCAACCTGGGTATTCAGGCATCTGTCCCAGGCTGTAGCTCAAATTTCTGTCTGTGGGGAACACTAAAACACAAAGGGTACTCCTCCTTCCCCATGGCAAGAACCCTTGCTTTTTGGGATTGGTGTCCAACCCTCAGAGTGGGAGCCAGCTACATGGCCCATGAGACCACGCCCACACATGAGGGCCGCCCCTGGGCACAAAAAGGCATTGTGACCCTCTGCCTGGGCCACGCTTTCAAACAAGCCCCCACAGGAGCTGGACTGGGAGACAGCACCCGGCCTGCCATGCCCTAGGCCCAAATCCTAACCCTCAATGGGGATATCCAGGCACCCCGGACCCAGACAACCCGTCTCTGGATCCCTGTTTAGGCAGGATCCATGAGACTGAAAACAGCAGTCCTCCCTTCCCCATGAAGTCATCAAACCCTTGGGAGCCGGAAAGAATCCCAGAGAGAAAGAATCTCCTATGGCCCCATGAGCCCAACCCTCTATACCATGCCCATCCTTGAACCACAATCCAGACATAAAAGCCTGTGCTACCAACCCCTGCCCACCGAATTTCAAATCCCGATGCGCTGCCCTCAGTGTCTGCAGATCACACCTGCCATCACCTCGCCCCTAACCCTAATCCGAATTTGTGTTTGCAGACTTCCTCTCTCCAATGCCCTGGCCCACAGGTCCTCCAGGATGGAGGCCACACGCCAGGACTGGGCCAGCCCTCCAGAAGAAAACTCTGCCTGTCACAGTTGCTGAAACCTTCCAGATTAGGAGAAAACTGCAAGGCCCCTGAGCCCACCTCATTTTGTAGGCTGCTCTGTAGAAAAATTCGCAGTCCTGGCACACTCTTAGTACCTACCTACCGTTAGACATCCAGGTCAACGGCCCTGAGTCAGAAGATTGAACCTGCCATGCCCCTAGGATCTCAGCGGAACCCTAGCTTAGGTTTACAAGCATCTGTCCCCGGAAGCCTGTTCTGTAATACAACTATTGTCCAAAATGTGGTCCCTGAGCCACACAACATAAGCCCTCCTGTCGCCAGAAAAAAACCTTGCTCTTGGGAGCTGTGTCAAACCCTCCAGTTAGGAGTATCCTGCATGGTCCCTGAGCCACCTCCACATACTACGTCTGCCTAGTCACAAACCAGCATTGTGACCCATCAGCATGAGACACCCTGTCAACTCAACCCCTTGCACGTCACCCCAGAGCCAGCAAATTGAACATGCCATGCTACATTGTTGCAATGGTAACCCGGGATCGTCTTTGCAAAGGAGTCCATGCAAAGAGATCTTCTATCCAATCTTGCCATATGGGGGACCCTGGAGCCATTCAACTGTCCCGTAGAAGGACACTTTGCTGTTTGGAGCAGCTCACCAAGTCCCAGCTAGGGCAAAACTCCATGGCCTCTTGAGACCACCCCTCCATTCGTCGCCATCAGGGATACAACTCGCGTAAGCCAAAATCTGATCCTCGCCCTGACTTCAGAGCAGGAAATCTCGATTCAGCCACTACAGAGTGAGCCGGCCTTGCCCTGGGCCCAAAACCTAACCTAGCTTGTGTTTTCAGACTTCTGTCCTCACACTCCTGGCCCACAAAGCCCTCCAGATTGGGGAATTCTGCAGCCACAACGCAGCACTTTGCCTGCCCACCAGAAGAAAAACGTTGCCTATAGGGCTGCCCTGAAACCTGAGATGAGGATCAACCTGCATGGCCCTCAAACACACCCCAATTATATAGGCTGCCCTGGGCACTAATGCTCTCTCTGACACAGCCTGAGCCCTGACCTCCAACAGGTACCCAGACAGCTGGCCTCAACACCCAGCACATTGGACCAGCCATGGCCTTAGCCTTCAACTCTTCCCAACCTGGGTTTTCAGGCATCTCAACCTCGACATTATATCTAATCCCTGCACGGGGGCAACCTGAAGCACAAACCAGAACTCCTCTTTCCCCAAGGCAGGGACCTTGCTGTTGGCATAGTGTCCAACCATCAGGGTAAAAGAAACCTGCATGGTGCATGAAAGCCCCCGCTATGCTGGAGGGCCGCCTTGGGCACAAACACGCATTGTGACCCTCAGTATGAGCCCCGTGTTCAAGTAAGGCCTCATCTGTTGCTGGACCAAGTGCCCGCATGTGGGGCTTGCTGTTCCCCGAGGCCCCCAATCCTAACCAGAGGGCAGGTTGTACAGTCGCCCATACCCAGGACTCTGCTCTGGAATCCCTCTTTTCCAGTGACAACTGAGGCAGAAACAGGACTCCTCCCTTCCCGCAGAAGGACACCAAACTATTGGGAGCTGGAGAAAATCCCCAGAGAGGGAGCCTCGACCATGGCCCAAGAGGCCACCCCAACATCCCACGGCCATCCTTGACACAAAATCCAGAGACAAAAGCCTGAGCGACTGCCTCACATTCTCTCTTCATTCATATCCTGAGGAGCTCCTTCCATTGTTGGATTAATCACATCCAAAAAAGACTCTCTCACAGAAATACCTGGGAATAATGCTGGACAAAATATATGGACACAACGAGATAAACCAAGTCAATATACAAAATTAACCATCACAAGAAATTTATGGGGAATTCTGCATGTATTTCTCTGGGACCCCAAGGATCCTGACAAGATAAGACACACAGTTCTCCTCAAACTCAGGAGCCTGCAGGGAAGGAGTGGAAAGGAGACAGCAAAGGAACAGGCTGATGTGCCCTTGCAGTCTGACTAGCTAGGGATCTGTCAACCAACATCAAGCTATGAATGTGGTTTGAGGTTGTCTGTGAGTGGTAAGGCTCCAGCCTCATGGGAGACACAAATGCTGAGCTGCTCTAAAGGAGGGTACAGTCATTCGTGGTATAAGGATATTACTGTTGTTAGTTTTGCCAAGAATAAAAACCAGCATATGGTCAAAAAAAAAAAAAACATGAAAGGAAATAAAGCTCAAGAAATAAGCAGAAGATATAGGAGAAAGCAGAAATGGACAAAAAATTCAGACTTTGTAAATGCCAAACTTTTCATAGACCTCTAATCATTTCCTTGTGTCTGTTAGTTTTTGAATATCTCTACTCATTGCAATTGTATTCACTTTCATTTACTGAATAGCATACGATCTCAAAACTACCAGCTAGGACTATTATTTCCATCATGGGTCTCTTTGCCAACTTTCCAGTGAAAGTGGTGAAGATAACCTTTAAAAATGAGAGGGTCCACAAGTGGTCCTATGTACATATAGCAAATGAAGAAAATGTATTCAAGGAAACCTAGTTAGTAAGAAAAGTAGGAGTCTGTGACACTTGAACCACAATCTTCTTCCTCCCTTCCCCATCCCCAGCTCAGTATGAAACAAAGTCCACTCCAGATGGCTGCAACCAAGGACACAGGGATCTTTGTCTCCCAGTTCAAGGGTTACAGCATCCTCTTGGGAGAGGCAGGATGACAGTCTTTCTCATCCTTGACCCCAGCTGCCTGTTGTCAAGGGGAACTCCTGGCAAGTGTGGCAAAGAGATTGGGTTCTTTCTACCACTGAGGCCCTACTCTGGAGGAGGCTCTCCCTTGGATGGTGCACTGGAAATACTAGAACCCCACCTGTCTTTTCCCTGGTCTGAAATGCAAAGTATCTAATGCTCAATTTGGAAAGGTAAGATGACCCGAATCTACCACCACCTTTACCCATATCATGGGGCATCTACCTCCTGACTCAGGATGACAGGGAAGATTGACTAAAAGCGTAAGTTTCTTTGTCCCGGGATCTTCCCCCCTCTTTTTTTTTTTTTTTCAACCTAGCAGAGAAGATTGTAGTAACTAGATCAGTTGATCTACTCTACCTTTTAAAATAAAATAAAATGAAATGTAATTGACAACTCTAAAATCAAAGGCTTAAATATAAAAAACAAAAAGCAAAGGAAATCCACGACTAGAATAAATTTAAAAAACTAAAAATTAATGTGTATAAGAATAAATTACTTATTAAAATAAGCCTAGAAGAAATCTAAAATGAAATAATTAAAACACACACACACACCCACACTCAAATATATATATATATATATATATATATATATATATTATATATGACAATCACTTTAATGTTAAATGAATCTGAAAATAGATAACCATGTAAAATAGTGGTTATAGACTTGGGGAAGATGAAGGCAGTTGTCCCTTCTAAGTTATATAGGCTGCTCACAACATTAAAGAATGTAACCAAAATGGTGAAGAACAGTTGCAGTAGAAGTAGCGAGAGAGCAGACCCCAATGAATGAGGGGTAGAGGGATACAGCTAGAAAATCTCCAGAACCAAGCAGCCATGGATTTGAGCATTTCAGAGCAACAACAGGAGAGAGAGAGCTCTGTGAGGCTAGAGATCTGCTTAAGACGTACTGCTTTCACATATCCAAGAAAAGTAGTGAGAGGAAAAATAGTGCTATGGACTCCCAGGCAGAGGGCTGTAAGAGGAAAAGGGAGTACCTTCAGAATACCTCTACTGAAGAAAATGAAGGCATTAATTCATGATAAACTTTATCTATTTTCATGTGCTTTTTTCCAAATGAAGCAAAAGGCATTAGGGAAATGAAACAGAATATTGAATGACACCATAAATTAGAGTGAGAAAAACTCAGTGAGGAAAGTACAGGCCTCAGGGAAGAAGCAGCAGTGTATTGAACATCACTTCCTCAGTGAAATGTAAAGTAGTAAATGCAAGGCAGCAGACAGTGCTGTATGAGAATGGGAGGTGAGAAGGGAAAACTGCTAAAAAGAAACCAAGAAGAGACTACAAGATTTGATGAGAAAATATCAAAATGTGAAGTTACAGACAGGAAATGAATATTTGGAATGCCTCTGGGAAAACCAAAGCAAAGACACAAAAACGATAAAAGTCATAATACAGAATTTTTTTGGAAATGCAATTAAATCCTTTCAAACTGTTTATTAACAGAGTACCCTGAATACTGACTCAGAATGACAAATGGCAGGTTTAGTAAAATTATTGAGAGAAAAATGAAATTAAAATTGAAATGCAAAATTTAATTAAAATGTAAAGAAAAAAGGAAATCCGTGGGCATCTAGGGGAAAAGGAGCAGATGACATATAAAGGAAAAGAAATGAGAATGTCATAACCATTTCTGAATGCCATATTTTGTAGCACAAGAAATTGAGTGAGTATTGAGACACACTGAAGGGAAGTCACTGTGAACCATGGATTTTATAGCTAGAAAACCTGATTTATACAGAATACAAGTCTTGGCATTCAAGTCATTATGCAAGAACTCAGGCTATATTTTTCCCATGACCCTTTGAAGAGGGATGACCAGACACAGGACAAGAAATGCCTTGAAAGAATGTAAGGACAGATGGTTAACAGGTAATCTATGATGACTTTGCAATGCTAAGGTTCTGTGAGAGGGAGAATGACCTCAGTGGTAGTCCCTAGGTAATTGTTTCATAATAATTCCAATAGCTTTCTTGGATTGCAATGCTTTTTATTTTATGTAAACATATTTTTAAAACAACTGGAATTAAATATTGCTTAATATAGACAGCTCTGTTAATTAACTGATTTTACACTTAAAAATAGTAAACCTCCAACATTAGTGTAATGGTTATTCAACAAAAAGCATGCCAAGTCCACACAATTCAGGAAGGAAATAACTGGCACTACATTAGCTGACTTGGGAGGAGAGCAGTGTTCATGGGGAGCCAAGAGACAGCTCTCTTGTTGGCCTCATGGCTGACGGAAGCTCTCAGAAATAGGTAATTTCCAGCACCTCCAAGGCTCAGGCTGGCTTCTCTGATGAGCAGTGATAGAATCTATAGAACTAGCAGGAATTCACAGGTGTCACGGTTGATGGACGGAAGAGGGACTCATCACGGTGGGTGTGTGGGGTACCTCTCAGGTCCTGGAAGATGATCTTGAGCCCTAGAATGCCCAAGGGTCAGATCCATAATGCTACTGCAGCCTGTTTGCTGCTCTGTAATGAGGGGGTGATCTGTCAGCACACAGAATCATTTCACCTGCGTGACAGGCAGGTCAGCTTTCAGGATCAGGTCCTCTGTGCTGGGAAATAATCAAAGGGAAGGGGAAGACTGTAGGTTTTCAGGGATGAAGAGTCTGAGTTCAACAGACCTGGGTCGAGGGAGGAGCTGGTTGTCTCAGGTCTCATGGAACAGGAGTGGAAGATGACCCTTTCTTTCCCCTCACTCCTCCACTCAAATCAGTCATGTCATGAGATCTGCACCTCAAAAGTGGGCAGCTTCCTGGAGTGCTTCCTTTTTGCTCTAATAATGATTTTTATTTCTAGCACAAGCACTAAACCATGCCTGTGCTTTTCAATTAAAAGATCAAAAATTCTTATGCAGTGGTATTAAAAAACATAGGAAAGCAGCAAGTATATGTGAACTTAACTTGTCTTCTCTGCTTCCTCTGCACACCTGTTCCACATGTCCATTCCTCTATTTATATGTTGTGGAAGTTTTAGCTCACCAATCAGACAACAAAAAGAAATAAAAGGCATCTGAATCAGCAAAGAAATAGTCTAACTCTCACTCTTTGCAGATGACATGTTCATTTATGTTGAAAACCCAAAAGACTCCACTCCAAAACTGCTAGAACTCATACAGGAATTCAGTAAAATGTCAGGATATAAAAGCAATGCACAAAAATCAGTTCCATTTCTATACACCAACAAGATGGAAGAAAGAGAAAGTAAGGAGTCAATCCCACTTATGATTGCACCAAGAACGATAAGATACCTAGGAATGAATCGAACCAAAGAGACAAAGTATCTGTACCCAGAAATACTCAGTACTCTGTATTTATGCAGTACTCATGAAAGAAATTGGGGAAGGCACAAAGAAATGGAAAAATGTTCTATGTTCATGCTTGGAAGAACAAATATTGTGAAAATGTCTTTGCTACATGAAGCTATCTACACATTTAATGCAATCCCTATGAAAATACAATCAACTTTTTTTCAAAGAAATGGAACAAATAATCCTAAAATTTATATGGAACAAGAAAAGACCCCAAATAGCCAGAGGAATGTTGAAAAAGAAAACCAAAGATGACAGCATCACAATTCCAGACCTCAAGCTTTATTACAAAGCTGTCATCATCAAGATAGTATGGTACAGGCACAAAAACACACACACAGATCAATGCAAGAGAGTAGAGAGCCCAGTAATGGACTTTCAAGTCTCTGGTCAACTAATCTTTGACAAAGCAGGAATGAATGTCCAATAGGGAAAAAAAAAAAGTCTCTTCAATAAATGGTGCTAGGAAAATTGGACATCCACATGCAGAATAATGAAACTGGATCATTTCCTTACATCACACACAAAAGTAGACTCAAAATGGATGAAAGACTTCAATGTGAGACAAAGTCCCTCAAAATCCTTGAGAAGAACACAGGCAGCAACCTGATTGTCCTGATCCACAACAACTTCTTCCTAGAAATATCGCCAAAGGCAAGGGAAACAAGGGCAAAAAATGAACTATTGGGTGTTCATCAAGATCCAAAACTTTTGCACAGCAAATGAAGCAGTCAACAAAACCAAAGATGACCAACAGAATGGAAAAAGATATTTGCAAATTACATATCAGATAAAGGACTAGTTTCCAAGATCTATAAAGAACATATTAAACTCAACACCCAAAGAACAGATATTCCATTCAATAAATGGGCAGAAGACCGGAACAGGTATTTCTGCAAAGAAGACCTCCAAATGGCCAACAGACACGTGAAAAAGTTCTCAACATCACTCAGGACCAGAGAAATCCAAATCAATACCACAATGAGATACCTCCACACACCAGTCAGAATGGCTAACATCAACCAGTCAGGAAACAACAGGTGTTGGTGAGGATGTAGAGAAAAGGGAATCCTCCTAAACTATTAGTGGGAATTCAAGATAGGGCATCCACTCTGGAAAATAGTATGGAGTTTCCTCAAAAAGTTGAAAAACAGAGCTACCCTATGACCCAGCAATCCCACTACTGGATATTTATCCTAATGACAGAAATGTAGTGATCTGGAGGGGCATGTGCACCCGAATGCTTACAGCAGTAAATTCCACAATAGCCAAATTATGGAAAGAACCTAGATGTCCATCAACAGATGAATGCATAAAAAAGATGTGTTATATATATCTTTATCTATATATCAATGTATCTATCTATATATGTCTATATTTGCACACACACACACACACACACACACACACACACACACACACTTTTTTTTTTCTTGGGGTCCTGGGATTGAGCCTGCATCTGGGTTTCTGCTCAGCAAGCTGCCTGCTTCTCCTCTCTCTCTTCCTGTTTCTCTTCCTAAATGTGATCTTTCTTTGTCAAATATATCTTAATAAAAATAAAATCTTAAAAAAATAAATTCTTTAAAGAAACATTTAGGTTAAATTAAATCATAATTAAGTAGCTTAAATTAAATTAAATCCTAATCCAATCCTAATCAATAAGTCAGGTGCCCTTATAAGAATGAGAAGAGACACCAAGAATGGACCTGCGTAGGGAAAGACCATGTGAGGACACAGCAAGAAGGTCCAGTCTCCAAGCCAGGAAGAGAAGCTTCAGGAAAAACTAAGTCTTCTGATACCTTAATTTTAGATTTCCAGCTCCCAGAATTCTGAAAAAATAAATTTCTTTTGTTTAAGCCAACCAGTCTGGTGGCTGGCATTCTGTTAACACGATCCTAGCAACCTAATGGAGATTTTGGCATTGAAAAGTAGGGAGCTGCTGTAACAAATACCTGCAAATATGGAAGTGACTTTGTGGAAGTGGGATGGGGAAAGGCTGGAAGAGTTACAAGGTACATGTTAGAAAAGCTTACATTGACTTGTAGAGACTGTCAGTACAAGTATGAACCTTTAAAGGTGATGCTCATGTGGTCTCTGAAGGGAATGAAGAATGTTATTAGAAACTGGAGGAAAGGTGATCTTTTTTATAAAGAGGTAAACACTTGGTTGAATTGTGCTTAGTGTTTTCTGGAAAAAAAAGAATATATTTGTGATGAGCTTGAATGATTACCTGAGGAGATTTCTAAGAAAAAAATGTCAAGGGTGCAATCTGGATTTTGTTACAGTTCATAGTAGAGTGCAAGAGCTTAGAGATGATTTTAACAAGGAATTGTTAAACAATTGTTAAGCAAAAAGGAATTAGACTTTGAATACTCAGAAAACTCTCAGCCCATCCACAGTGAAAAACATAAGAAAAGCATGATCTGGAGAGAGCAAGAATTGTTGGCTTGAAGAATACTTCAGGAAGACGTTATAGGTGTGACTCCTGGCCAGCAAGATAGGAATGTGTAATGTTAAAATTTGAACCAGGGATCCACTTCTGGAATTTCAGTTTTTAACTCCTCAGCTCTCAATTTTAACACTTTCTTATTCACAGAATCTACTTCTCTATCCTGTATACTGTGTGTGTGCTCACACACACACACACACACACACACACACACACATATATATTTATTTATATTTATTATATTTTTATTTATTTATTTTTATTTTTTATATTTTATATTTATTTTATATTTATATTTATATTTTATATATATAAAATATAAATATAAATATAAAAACATAAAATATAAATATAAATATATATATAATATATAATATAATATAAATATAATATATAAAATATAATATAATGTATATTATATATAAATAATATATAATATAAAATATAATATAATATATATTATATAATATATATAATATAAAATATAATATAATATATATTATATATAATATATATAATATATAATATAAAATATAATATAATATAATATAAATATATATTATATTTATATTTATGTTTTTATATTTATATTTATTATATTTTATTATATATATATATATATATATATATTATATATATATATTACAGGGATACAAGTGTGGTACTTTCTTCATCCCCCTGTGGTACAGATTTTAAAAGACAAGACAAGACATTAGAAGTTTAAGTGGAGTGACAGCACTATTAAAAAAAAATGATTTCAGTTATATGTGGAATCTGAAAATCAAACAAAAAACAAACCCTTACATATAGAGAACAAACTGGTAATTGCCAAAGGGAAAATGGGTAGGAGAATGGGAAAAAACAGATAAAGGGGATAAAGAGGTAAAAATTTTTCAGTTACAAAATACATAAGTTACAGAAATGTAAAGTACAGCATAGAGAAAATGTTCAATAATACTGTAACAATGCAGTGTGGTCACAGATGGTGACTATGTTTATCATGGTAAGCATCAAGTAATATACAGAATTATCAAGTCACTCTACTGTACACCTGAACCTAATATAACATAGTATGTTAATGATACTACAGTATTTTTTCTAAAAAATTTAAAAATAAAATAAAAGAACAATACCTGTGCTATGGGTGATTGGAATGTGAAAGGGACATTTCTTAGCCTAACGAGTTTGTGTCTATAAACATAATGTAGAAATGTTTGGGATCTTGTGTTTTCTGGAGTTGAGCAGTAACTACATTTGCTAGAAAGGGGGGGTCTCCCTATATCACTGTCAATAGAGTTTTCATATATGAGGCTAGGTATCATTGGAAAATTTGGATGTCTGAAATTAACTGAAAACTGAGAAGAAACATTTTATCTGTGGTAAGCCCATTGGCAGCTTCTAAGAAAGGCATTTATTTCAGTTGAATGTTAAGAAAGCTCCAGCTGACTGGAGCCATGTATTAAAAGACCCTTGTCAGATTTTCTTTTAAAACTATGTGTTTTATGGGGCACCTGGGTGGCTCAGTTGATTAAGCATCCAACTCTTGGTTTTGGCTCAGGTCATGATCTCAGGGTTTGAGATCAAGACTTATGTGGGGCTGCATGCTCAACATGGGGTCTGTTTAGATTTCTCTTCCTCTCCCTCTGCCTCTGCCCCTCCTCCAACTCATGCACATGCACATCATCTCCTTCCTTCTCTAAAATAATAAAGGAAAATCTTCTAAATATGTTTTTTTTTCATTTTTGAGATATTGTACATCTGGATTTTCCTATAAAATTGATGATTTGAAATGTTAGGAAGTAGTTAGCATTAAGTATGTTGAAGGCAAAGAAAGGTGTCTATGCACGGAGACTTAACACCTCATTTGTAATCTCTGGCTTGCACAAAGTCATGAAGAAGAAAAGAGTAACAAATCCAATTACACACCAGCTAAGGCTGGGTAAAAAAAATGTTTAGTGTAGCCAGTAAGCTTGGTCACAATTAGCAGTATGGGTTTGGAGGAAAGGAAATAGATAGTTGTCACCAATCTGGAAGTTTTGTTATGTGGGTTTGGCAGTCAGTCTTAACAGAGATACCAAAATGAGACAAGGGAGTCCCCTAGGGTACAAAATTGAAGGGCCACTCACTTGCAGGATCATGAAAGTTCATGGGTGAGTCTTGTGCAAACCTAGGCATGAATATCTCCTGACATCGTGTGCTCGGATGCATCAATTGCTTCACCTTAGTGCTTGTTCTGGTGTTTACACTACGTCAAAAACAATTAATTATTCTTTTCTCACATGATATGGCTATTTTTCAGTTTGGGGAACAGCAAATATTAGTGAAAAATAGTAATGAAAGAGTAGTAAATAGAAAAAAAAATATCTGGACACAAATGGCCTATTTTGTGATGGCAAATTTGCAACCATTTGCTCCAATAAATCAAATTTTATTTTGTATTTATAGATTTTCAGTTATACTTCCATACTCTGATACAATTTAACTTTCTTGGTTTACATATTTATTCATTCCAAGGTATTTATTGAGTTCCTACCTGATGTGTCATTGTGCTAGGCAATTGACTATATATTGGTGAATAAAACAGAAAAGGTGACTGCCCTTTTGGAGTTGATAAGTGAGAGAGAAAAAAAAACATTTAATATGTATATAACTAAATTAATAAGTACTCATCATTGTGTGAAGGACAATAAAAGAAACAAACACAATACAGGAATTCCTACTCTTATTGGTTCATGTTCAAGAACACAGTCAAGGATCACCTCCAAGACCCTTGGCAATGCAGTGTGGTTGAGGAGAATTCCTGCCAGAAGTCCATAAGACGTTTGAGAAAGTAAATTATATAACATATTTTCTTTCAATATTAAAGATAAAATTGAAATAATTCATGCATGCTTTAAAAATAGGAAGACATTTTTTCAAGTATGTAGAATAAAAGCAAAACACATTTGGCCATACCACAAAGATACTATTAACAAAGTAATTTCTTTCTTTCTAGTTTTGTATCATGCCACACTTTAATAAAATTCATATTACTCCTGGACTACTCTTCCTCTGCTCTTGTCATTCTGTTTCTCTTCCTTCTCCTACTCTTCCTTTTAATTCTTACATACTTAAGATTCATCTAATTTTAATTTCTTCTCATTTAAAGCTACTCTTGGAGGGTACCCTGGGAGGCTCAGTTGTTGAGTTTCAGCTCAGGTCTTTTACTTTTGGGTCCTGGGATCCTGCCCAGAGTTGGACTCTGTGCTCAGCAGGGAGTCTGTTTGAAGATTCTCTGCCTCTTCCAAACATACCCCCCAACACTCTCTCTGTCTAATAGAAATTATTTAAAAAGAGATGAAAAATAAGAAAAACCTGAAAAAAAAATTAAAAGGCTACAAAATAAAAATACAAAGAGTGCTACTTAGTGTTTTCCCTAAGCTCTGAAGCTTTGCAGCTCTCTATTATCAGTAAACTTGAGAGGAGTGAGTTGTTTGTGATGGTCTTCTAAGGAAGGGATCTCTTGCCCTGATCCTCAAGTGGACTCCAACTAGTGCAAATGCAGCTCTCCTAAGCAGCAGAGACAGGCCTCCGGATAAGCAGCTCTGGAGTCCAGTATGTGGTGCAGTTTTACTCCCTGAAGGCTTGCAGCACCAATGGCTGAGATGAATATCGCTGCACCCTGCTCTCTACCCAGGAGCTGAAAATTTGCACCCCAGCTCTTCAGTGAGCCCTCACAGGAAAAAAAAAAACAAACAACAATCCACCAGTCACTAACTTCTCGGTTTCTGTCAGAACTCTGTGTTCACGCTGCCAGTGACAAGGCATGTTTATCTCAGGAACGCGATTGAGTCCTATCTAAATCCAATACTTTTGTTTTTAAAGATTCAATTTATTTGAGAGAGAGAGAGAGAGAGAGAGAGAGAGTGGGAGTGAGAGAGAGAATGAGATGGGAGAAGGTCAGTGAGAGAAGCAGACACCCATGGAGCTGGGAACCTGATGTGGGACTGGATCCAGACACTCTGGGGTCACGACCTGAGCTGAAGGCACTTACTTAAAAAACTGAGCCACCCAGGTGGCCCCGATTCCAATTTCTATAGATTCCTGTGGCACAGAACCACACCATACCTGCCAGGTGTTTGAGGTCTTGACATGCTATTTTTTTTTTTTTTTTGGTTGGACCCCTCTCAAGAAAGTGAACGCCCAACAATGCTGTGATTCGGAGTATAGGGCTACACAGAGCAGAAAGCCAGGACCTAGCTTCATGGCTTTTAGCCATTTTTCCAGAGTCTGGGAACTCTGAAGCATCTGGGCCCCAGGTGTTCTTCTTGTGATCCTCAGGATCCTCAGATCATGCTGTCACACCTGGGATTCCACCCCACTTCACTACTTGAAACACTTTTAAGCCATAAATGTCCCCCATAGTAGTCGACTCCTAAGTGTTTCAAATCAAGCACTTCATTGTCACTAAAAACTTTGCAGTAGGCTCCTTAAGGTAGGTGCCTCCCCTCTGCTGTATCCACAGTCATATCACCAGCACAACTTATTCCCACCCATGCCACTCAAGCTCTGAAGCTGCTGCAGGCACCACAAGAGAGCTAGATGTTGCTCTTGAGGTGGTTCAGGATCTTCTTCTGGGGATGGTGCGTAGGTCCAAGAAGAAAAAGTATCATCACCACGATTCATTTTTCACGTCAATGAAAAAATTTCCCACCACTCAATGTTCTCTGAGTTCTTGAAGCAATCCCTGTAAATTCTCCCCTGATGGCAGGTCATGGGCACAGGGATCTGTGAATAGTTATTACTCCTGGACTACCAATTGATGGAGACTTGCTCTATGTGGCCTAAATTGTTCCATCCACTGGTTTATATCAGCTACACCCTGTCCTCCTCACCTCAGCATCTCTCCTCCCTCTGCCCATCCCCTCCTGCTTGTGTTCTTTACCCCCTAATAAATAAAATCCTAAAAAAAATAAATAAAAGATTGAGCATAAAAGTGAATACTTAGGCCTTCAAAACCTGATTGGAAAAACCCTTCTTTGTGTATTTCTTTGTCATCTTTCCTCTTGTGCTGATGGCGTCAGAGGTGCAGGACATCCCAGGGAGTGAGAAGGCCCATGGTGGAGGGTCTCTGCATTCCTGAAAGACCACATAAAGGATTTCAGTCTCCTAATCTTAGGAGTCCCCCAGCATGGTCATGGGAGTAAATCTGTGGTGACATGTTACCAAAATTTGGGGAGTTACTTGGTAATTTAGCATAATGTAATATGCCTACAACATGTTGAAATAACCAAGTTAAATTCAAGAGTTATCAGCCAAAAACCTTTAAAAATGACAAAAGAGACACCTGGCTTCCTCATTCAGTAGGATACTTGACCTCTGGGTTATGAGTTTGAGCCCCACATCAGGCACAGTTTACATAGAAAACAAAAACAAGAAAAAAGAAAAAAAAAGGGGAAAAAAAGACTTACACATGAGAAAAATCAATGAGGCTTAAACAATAGAGCTGGTCAGTGTCAGGATGGATCCTGCCTCCCATTCATTCAGCCACTGATCACTGCACACTCAGGTGGTGCCAGTGCTTATCAGTCAACCAGGTTCTCCATCTAAGAACTCAGGGCCGAGAGGAGAATATGGACAGACAAGAAACAAAAATAAGAATGAAAATATCAATTGCTCCATAGGAAATGAGCAAGGGACTACAACTAAGTACTGAGCTCCACCAAGTGAGGGGTTTGACAAGGCTATCCTGAGATGACATTGAGAATTCCTGTGACAGGAAAAGAAGGAGGCAGCCCTGCACAAATATGAGTGTATTCAGCCTGGCAAGGACACTATGGAGCAGAGAATTGGGGGCAGAATTTCATGTTCCCAGAGTGGAGGTTTGAAAGGAGGCCACGGTGGCCAGAGGAAGCTGAGGAAGAGAGAAGAGAGAGAGGGTACGAAGACCAGGACCCAGGGCAGTTCCACAGTATCAGTGCCCTTCTCCCAGGGCTGTGTGACCACATTTCCACACACTCAGGGGCTGAACCCCAAACACTGTCTCCCGGCCTCAGGGTATCAGGAATCTGGCAGTACTTAGCTGGGGGCTTCTTCCAGAGTCTCTCGTTAGGTTGAG
This sequence comes from Lutra lutra, assembly GCF_902655055.1. Classification (NCBI taxonomy): domain Eukaryota; kingdom Metazoa; phylum Chordata; class Mammalia; order Carnivora; family Mustelidae; genus Lutra; species Lutra lutra. The sequence continues at coordinate 23,590 of NW_025923837.1, read as the reverse complement.
GCTGTTGAGAACACCAAGGGAGGACTTGCTTCACTGAGAACCTGGTGATCCGTTCTTGTTCACACCAATGTCATAGGGGGCAGGGTTGAAAGAGAATTCCTGAGGTGCCTCTTACCTGTGCCAGAACCCATCCAAGTTCCTGAAGCTGTGCCACATTTCTCTCCTTGCTGGAGGTGTGTGAGTACTGGGGTGTGGTGTGTCTGGAATGGGGTGCCCTTGATCTGAAGACCAGCAAAGGCCTCCAGACAGGTCTCTGAGGCCTCCTACCTGGCTGCTGGGCACTGTCTTTACAGATATCTAGAAAGGAGATGGGGCAGGAGCTGAATGAGATCCCATTCTATACCTCCTTGAAGGACAAGGAGGTGCCCCAACTGCGATCAGAGTCCAGCACTGGTTTGAGATGATTGCAGGTGTTGGGGAGACCCCACTCCAAGGGCGCCAGTGCAGAACAAAGGACACCACTTCTTAGAAGCTAGCCTGCGCTCCTAGGGTCCAGTACTCACATGCACCTCCATCCCTTCTCTTCCCCTTCTGGTCCTGCGCACACCTTGGACAGAAGCAGAGTCATTGTCCACTTATTTATAAGGATATCATTAAAGAGACTTTAAACCATGTCTCATCTCATTTATCTAGAATTCTTTTGCACTGTGCTGTGCATTTTCCTATCTCGTTCTCCCAGGTGTCCCCATTGGCCCAACAGCTCTTCTCCAAGTTCTGCAAGTCTTGCAAATGATCATGGTGAATTGGGGGACTTTTATCCAAAGGGACCTTCAGCCCAGGTACTCTGTCTCTTGCTCTGCCCTTTTGCTTTGATGGAACACATCTTTGGGGTCCCTCCAGGGTCAGGATCAGGGGTTCCACTGTGTTGCACACCATTCCAGAAGGCCAGTCATTTATCATAGCCATTGAGCCCTTTACTGAAGCAGGAATTTGATGTGATCCAAACCAAACCAAAACCAAGAGCCTTATGATTAACCCAAGGAAACACTGAGTCACCTTATTCTTTTTAGGACTGTGGGCTCTCATGTCCCAACTCTTGCCATAAGTCATTGAGATCTGAGGGGGGGGGTCAGTCTGCCCTCCAAAACCCAATTCTCCTGTGGGCTATAGCACTGACTCATGTCTCCTCTGATTCACCTCAGGGGAAAAAATGGCTCAATCAGAGGAGACATGAGACCTTCGTGCATTTACCAACCAGGCCAACATGCTGGAGACAGAAATATAACACCTGGCACCTGCCTTCCTAAGAAGAGATCTAAACTCTGTCTACTTGTTCCTGGATACATACCGAGGCTTTGCCACCACCCAAGAGGTGCTGGCCCTACTATTTGAAAGATGAGCACACTGCCCCTAACTGCCAAGTGTGATTTCGCCAATGCCTGGTTGTGAGACTTTGGCATGTCTTCAAACTTCTCCAAGCCTCAGTTTGATCCTAACTGGGACAGAATTATTATAGGGAATCAGTGGGGACTTGTAGGGAAAGTATACCTGGGTGCCTGCTCCTGTGGAATAGTCTGCTAGAGGGCCTGTGGTCATGCTATTTGAGCATTCTCCTGCTCCTCATGATGAAGCCTCTGCCTCATCCCTCACTATCACTGTGGTCTTGAGCTGGGCTGTTTTGCCATTGAAAGGGAGATCTGAGACTCCATCTGGGGTCTGTGAATCCAGAGCAGGCATCCCTCGGTGTGAGCAGGGGGCCAGGCCTACTCAGATATCTGTGATAAAGTTGGGGCCCTTTCATTCACCACACATTCAGGAAGCCCCACTCAGTGGAGGCATATATATAGGAGCTGCATATGATCCCTACACAGAACAGACAGCACCTCAGGGTTGCACACTAGTTGGGGTTCAGATGATGAGAGGTAGCATCCACAGGACATTTCATGTGATGCCCCCTGGCCTCCTCTAGATATGTGTGCATTTTCTCCAACTATCATGAGGTCAGAAGAGCCCAGGAGAAGTGGAACATGTGAGTGATCTTCAGCTGATAAAGGAGGGCCTTCCCTCTCCACCAGGGTAGTGAGGTGATGTAAATTAGAGGGCCTGCTGGACCTTCACCCACACATCTTTTATTCCTACTTTAGGAATAACAGTACCTCTATGTCTGAGAGCTTTTTTTCTGGAAAATGGGAAGGTGTACTGGGGCAATGTGGTTGGTGTGTGACCACTGTGGAAAAGCATAGTTGGATGGAGGACAGCTTCAAACACTACAAGGATCATTCTTCATCCCTGCTCCCTCCCAGCCCTGTCTCTGCCCCAAATACAGGACCCTGAACTGAGGATTTAGGAACCATCACACAACAGTCTATTAGAACCTGGACACCTGGTGTTCAGAGGGTGCTCAGGAGACCCAGTGAGAGGTCAGGGAGCACACAACCCACATCCTGTGGGAGATTAGTGTCAGTGGAAGAAGACCTACTCATGGCACCTAGTAAATAAGGCAGCACCTGGGCATGGGAGGTAACGTTTGAGGTATTGGGGGGTCCTGGGAAGGCCTGGCTAGAGACAGAGTACCTTTGTTCCCTCCTTGGTTGGATCTTCACAGAGAAGTGGCATGTGAAGTGAGGGTAATTAGGAGGCCAGACACCACCCCTCGTGGGCACATGCAGTTGGATTCAAGTGGCATGTGAGCAAGTAGATAGACTGAAGAGTGTGTCCACTTCCCCTAAGAAGAACAGAAATGCTCATACCATTGATTAAGGACTCCCACTCATAGCGCGTTTTTGCCAGCCCGCCATTTGTGTCCAGGCCTTTCCTGGGGAGGACTGACAGATAACAGGTGGAGAAGGATTAGGACTTGTCTCTGACAGGAACTGGAAATCCGGGGGCCCAGGTTCCCACAGAGTTTCCCTGGGATATTGGTTTGGATGGGTTCCCTGTCCTTTGACGACTCTACCTACCTGCCTGTCCTCAAGGCTATCTATTCCATCTTGAGCACATGGCTGGAACAATATTCTGGGGATTTTTTCCAGTCCCCAGCATCTCCCAGCCTGTATATGCTGCTGGTATACATGGGGCTCGATATGCCAGGCCTGGAGTGCTGTGCCGAACTTCTGCTCTCACAGATGCAACACCTTGAGCCCATGAAGAGAGAGCCTGGGGATGAGGAGGTCTGGGGCTGACTGATGTGGACCTGAGGAGGAGACAGTGTGGGCCACTCTGAGTAAGCCTCCACAGATTGTTATTGGTCTGAAAGGAGTGAGTAGTCTCAGATCTCTGTCCCCATGGCTTCAGTTGGAGAGACATTCCAAGGATTGGGTCTTGAATGCAGACCACATTGAGTGGTGGGAAAAGTTTCTTTTATGTATGAGGCAAAAGGGAAGTCAGTCGTGCTGATGATACTTTCTTTTCTTGGAGCTACAGCACCAGCCCTACAGCAAGATCCTGATTCCACCTCAGGAAACCCATCCCAACTCCCACTCTGGCACTCACTGCACCTTTGGAGCCTGAGCTGGCCCACCCCATCCCTGCTGCTGTGGCTCACCAGTCAGGAAGAGCAGTGACATCACCTGCCCTGGTGGGGCTAGTGTGGGTGGTAGTCAGAGCTCTAATTCACGCTCCTGAGTTGGAAGAGCCAGCGGCCCCTTTGCCTGACCTGGAGGTCCAGCAGGGTCCTGCTCCTGCTCCTGGAGCTCCTGAATGGCCTGAAACACCACCTGCCTCAGTGGAGCAGCCAGCCTCAGCCCCTGAGCAGCAGATGGTGCAGGCATTAGTCCTAAACAATGCCTTCCCCTCCCCTGTCATTGCCTCCTTTGTAATATTTGTGTTTTGTATACACCCGTATAATGACTTAATGGATTTTGCTCATTAAATAAAATAGAATTTGAGTTTACATAAAATTTTACTCAGAGCCTTTCAATGTTATATCAATGTCTCATTAGGTACATTCAGAGTTGGCACAACCATTTACTTTTACGACATTTCCATCAGAGACACCTGAGCTACTAATCACTCACTGCTCATTCCCTCACCCCAGTCCCTGAAACCACTGCTCTTCTCTCTGTCTCTGGTACATATTTCACTTGTCTTGGATTTTCATGTGCCTGGAATCCTACAATATGTCCTTCTTTGTCTGTCTGCAGCACATAAGTGTGATTCACATTTTTTAAATTATGCAAATAACATTTTATTATATAGGAATATTCCTGAAAGAACAAAGATCATGGGAAGCTCCAAAATGAACTATTTTCATTATCTGTGATAGGATTCCCTTTCATAAGGATGCCTTGAAAAGCAGAAACCGCAAGAGAAATATCTGGGTCCATGAGCCCCTTTCAATTCTTTCATTTTCTTGGATAAACTATGTTTAAACTATTGTAATGGTCATATTATAAAATATTAAAATCATATCTTAAATATTATAATTTATGCTAACAAGTTAGGTCATGAAGTAAATGGTTCTTTAGGTGTTTATCCAGGCTATATTTATTTAGTAATAATGGTTTATTTATTTTTTTTAAAGATTTATTTATTTATTTGACAGAGAGAGATCACAAGCAGGCAGAGAGGCAGGTAGAGAGAGAGGAGGAAGCAGGCTCCCTGCTGAGCAGAGAGCCCAATGCGGGGCTCGATCCCAGGACCCTGAGATCATGACCTTAGCCGAAGGCAGCGGCCTAACCCACTGAGCCACCCAGGCGCCCCTAAATAATGGTTTAAATATGAAAAAAGAAGACACATTCTTCTACCAGGAAATAATCACCCATAACACACGGTGTCCATCTTCCCTGCCTTTCCTTCTAAGTGTAGTGTGTGTGTGTGTATGTGTCAGAGTTGGGCAGGAAAGGTTCCAGGGCTGCACTCTTGTTCTACCTGATGTCCCCACAGTGGACAGGCACTGTTGCTGCTGTCCCCTTGGACATTCACTGAGTGACAGCACTCAGCAGCCCCATCTGTTGAACAACTAAGCCATTTCTAATTATTTGACTCCCATAATGTAAGTGCCATAAATCTCTGTTTCTTTAGGAATGATTCATAAAAACACCAATACTAGAACACACATCAACCCAAATTTTGGGGGGACTGGCTGCTGGCTCCTCTATGCTCTATTTATTAAGGTGAAGCCTTGCTTTGGAAGAAGGATCCCAGATTCTATAGATGAGACCTGATATCATGAGGAGGACACAACCAGCATTGATGCCATCGGGGTATTGGGAGAGACCATAGAGAATGGAAGAGGGCTGCCCACAAATGTTCTCATATGTCCTCTCCCACAAGCTTCCCTGCCTTGTGTCCTGGAAACACACCTCACCCCTGCCCTGTCTCATGACACTCTCCAGCCATCCCAGGCCCTCATGCTCCTTAACTCAGATGCTAATAGTGCACCAGACCATGTTCCATGCCAGCAGATGGGGGTGTAGGTCAGGCCACTCCTCTCAGCTTGCTCCCTGTCATTCCTGGCTGAACCCCATCGTCTCAGAGAGGAACCTCTAAAGACAGTGCAGGTCAGTGGGTTACAGACAAGTGTTCAACCAAATGTAGTTTTAGCAGAAACAGCAAGAACCACTTGAACTTGTGTTAGCAAAGGTCTTTACAAAGCACATTGGCTGCTCATGAAAGCTTCAGGATGGACAGAGCCTCAACCAGGGACTTTGACACTTGACAAAGCTCATCCACTCATCCACACCACTCAGGATGCTCTAGCTTTGACCCCCTGACCCTGCCAACTCCAAACTTGGTATCCCTCAAGTTAAGCTTGTCTGAGACAGGGGACTGTGCTTCCTGCTGAGACCCCTTTCCTCCTTCAAGTCAGATAAGGGGTAGTCCACTTGATCTGACACTCTATTAGAGGCCATCATCATTAATTCCTGTCTTCTCTGCCATAACATGGAGATAACCAGGCACAGAAGATATCCTCAGAGAGAGGACATTTGGGGCTCTCCCTGAAGGAAGAGAGAGAAAAACCAGTGAGTGGGACTCATTGAGAAAGGAGAGCTCTGAGCACTAGGGGAAGGGCTGCCATGGGCCAGGTGTTGCCATATTGGTCAATAGCACAGGCTTTGTGTTGGCTTATAGGGAGTGGCCAGGCTTCCTCTCACAAATAGGTCTATCAAACACCAAAATGACATCCATAAAATACTTTCTACTCCAACCACAAAAAGGCAGTGGGACCCAGGCAGCCAAGGAGTCCTAAGATTATTTGTACCAATGATTACACGGTGGGGGAAAAGTGGGATAGGCTAATGGAAAAGTGGGCAGCTAATTTCCATGCTTTGGGGAGAAAGAGCCCCATCACAAGACACCCCAATATTTGTTCCAGGAAGAGGTGACAGTTCCAGGGGCTCCAGGCTGCAAGTCTCCACACTGAGGATTTTCCATGTCCAGAACAAAAGCTTTGGGTGACATCCTGCCCCAGGGCTGGCCTGGGTCTGATGGATGGGCCCCAGTGTTGTGGGATCCCATACTGGAGGGGATGAAGGGTTTCTGGAAGGACAACTGAATCAAGGGTGCGTGGATTGGCAGGCTGAAGGGACACAGTAAGGCAGAGACCCAGAGCCCATGACAGGAATGGGCTCCCTGTGGGCTAATTTTAGCAGGTAACGCTAATGATTACTGAGTATCTTTTTATTGCATGAATCACGTCAGTCAATCCCCCTAACAATTCCATGTGGAAGGTAGAAATGCTGCCCCTGTTTGATGAAAAAGGAAACCAAGGCTTTAAGAAACTCCTCCTTTCCATGATCCCCATTGAGTCACAGGCAAGATTTGAACCCAGGGCTTGCCAGCATTGTGGGCTCAACCTCAAAAGAAGGTTGCATTTAGTTGCTTCAGAAGAGACTTCTCAACTCTAAGGTTACATGAGCCTTTGTACCCAATGAGAAACCTCCTCCTACCCAGACAAAGAATGGCTGGCACTGGAAGATTCCTCAGTGCCAAGCCACAGCATCATCAGACAACAGACCCAGGAGAAGCCCCAGTCAGAGGTGACACCACTGCCCCTTGAATTCAGTGAGGTCTCCAGACTTCGGGGTTGGATGTGTAGCTTTGTGCACCTCTGATTTCCAGCAGTGAGCGATGTGGATGGAACAGAGTCCAATGGCAGGGAGATAGCAGTTCTAGCCCCTGCTCAGCCTCTTTGTAGCTGGGCAACCCCAAGCAGGGCTCTGAAGCTACAGACCCCATCCCTAAATTGGAGAATGTAATGGGTACTGCTAAGTGAGACGTAGAAAGAAATGACTCATACAGTTCCCGCCTGGTGCCTGTGAGCACGTGTAGAGTCCAGAGGAAAGGCATTCATGTCAGTGACCAATTTATCCATGTATCTGGTCTTCCACTTGTTGGTTCTGTTGTCATCCTTAAGAAACAGATGCAAAAGCTAAGGTCAGGAAGATTTCTTCTTAGGCTTTCTTCTTTGAGGTTTATAGTTTAGCTCTTGAATTTAGATCTGTGACCCATTTGGGGTTCATTTTCTGTCTCCTCTGAAGGGGGGGGGTCCACGGACCTTCATTCAATAATTTATAATTTTATATATTGGTATGTGCAAGAACGGATGCACTTCAGTCACTGTAGTACCTTAGGTTGTCACTTGTAGGGAGTTGTCAATAGATCCGCAAGAATCTGTAGAATCATTTTTATTCTATCCTTGAAAAAATTCGCTGAGATTATAAAGGAAGTCCAAATGGAGGTTAACTTATATCTTCTGCAGGGGTGGAGCAATGTCCTTGTTAAGAGTACACACCCTCCTCTGGTGGCCACAAGTGACATTGCAGGAGTTCCCTGAAATGTCTGCAAAACAAGCCAGTCAATGTTGGACATCTTTAAGGATTCACAGAGAGATCAAAACAGCTCCAAAATATTCAACGTTTTGGAGTGTATGTTCTAGGAAATCTCTGGAAAATGGGCTTTTCCCCTAATGCACTATTTGAGAAATATTTTCTGAGTAGCTGAGTCAAGCCTTGGGTTCCAGGATAGAAAGTAGGGAGAATGGTGGATGCTTCCCAAAAGGCACATGGTGTACGGTGGGATAGTGTGGGAAATAAGTGGTCCACACCACAGTTCTATATATCTGGTTGAAAGAAAGCAGTAAAAGAAAACAAGACATATTTATGGATTCCTTTGCTTACACTAAATATAAAACATTTTAGACAATTTGAAAACTATCACTCAGCATATCTGTATCCTCTTTTCGCAGTCAGATGACATCAACTTATATTACCAGCTTATTCTTTTACTTATTAGGAGAAGATAGTGTCATATATTGAACTCTTAATGACTCTACAAAAATCCTTGTAGAACTAACACATGGATTAAGTCCTAAACTTAAGGACACAGATTCTATATACAAAAATGAGTTTCATCTCTATACACGAATAACATGCTATCAAGGACAGAAATTAAGAAAATTATTTATAATTGATAATCACTCAAAAAGAATAAAATACACAGGAATTATTTTCACCTGGAGGTGAAATACCTGCATACTGAAAACTTAAATCATTAATGAAAGAATTTGAAGGAGACAGAGTTAAGTCTGGAGACATCCCATGCTAATGGAGCCCTAGAATATATGTAATGCAAAGGTCCACACTGCATAAACAATCTAAGTATTCACTGCAAACCCCATCAAGATCTAGTGGCATTTTTAGAAATAAAACCAGTAATCCTACAGAGTGACTACTACCACAAAAGGCCCTGAATAGTCAAAGCCATCTGGAGAAAACAAACCTGGAGGCATCATGCTTTCTGAATTCAAAGTGTATTACAGAGTTGTAGAAATGAAAATTGTATGGTATTGACATGCAGACAGACACACTGATCAATGGAACAGAGTAGAAAACCCCGGAAAAAACCCACACATATGGAGTCAATTGATTTCTAACAAAAGCTCCAAGAATATAAAATATGGAAGCAACAGCCTCCATGATAAGTGCTTTGGAAACACTGGGCAACCTCAAGTAGAGCAATGCAACTGAATGTCTATCCCACCTGATCCACAACAACGAAGTCACAATGTGGCAAGGACTTCAACAAAAGAGATACACCCATAAAATACCAGCTGGAAATTGGGCAGAATGTTATTAACACCCCTGCCTTTTATAATAAGATCCATGACTAAAATTTGAACTCCAGATTCTGAGATCTAGAGTCAGATGCTGTGTTTACAGAGCCAGGCAAGAGTCTATTAAACTATGCAGCACAGAGCTGTCAGAAGAGATCTAGTCATTCATCCACTTAACACAAGTTTTTTTTTTTTTTTTTTGAAGAATGTTTCCTAAGTTTCTTATTGACACTGATTTCTGGATTTGACATCAGAAACAAAAGCTACAATAAAAACAACTGAGACTGCATCAAACTGAAAGCCTTCTGTACAGCAAAGGAAATCTCCAGCCATCAGCACATTGAAAAGTCAACATACTGAAGAGGAGAAAATATTTGCAAACTACCTAACTGATAAATGTCTCATATCCAAAATATTGAAGAACTCATAAAACTCAATAACACAGATAGCCATTACCAGATCAGCAGAGTTCAGACTAGATATTTTTTCAATGAAAACACAGAGAGAGCCATCAAATACACGAAGAGATGTTCACCACCACTTATCACCAATGAAATGCAAATCAGAGGCCAAAATGATGTCACCTGTCACCTGTCAGAGTGACTAGTATCCAGAACACCAAACAAGAATTTTAGCCAAAACGTGGAGTAAAGGGAAGTGTGCTCTATTGTGCTCTAGTAGGACTGTAAACGGGCTCTGTGGGTAGGAGTATAAATGGGTGCAGCTACTATGGAAAACAGTGTCAAGTTTTCTAAAAAAATTCAACAGAGAGGCACCCGGCTGACACAATCAGAAGAGTGAGTGACTCTTGATCTCAGGGTCATGAGGTTGAGCCCCACATTGGGGGTAAAGAGTACTTTAAAAATAGATATAGAACAAACATATGATCCAACAATTCTCCTCTTATGTATTAGAATGAAGCCAAGTCTTCTCTCTTCTACAATAAGGTGTATAGAGGTGTCTGGTTGGCTCAGTCTTTAAGCATCTGCCTTTGGCTCAGGTCATGATCCCAGGGTCCTGGGATTGAGCCCCACATTGGGCTCCATGCTCAGTGGAGAGTCTGCTTCTCCCTCTCCCACTCTCCCTGCTTGTGCTCTCTTTTTGTGTGTCCTTCTCTCTGTTGAATAAATAAATAAATTTAAAAATAAATAAATAAAACAAAATGAAGGCATATAGTTTGATGTGCCCCACTGTTTCATTCCAGCATTGAGTGTCTCTACTCCTTTGAAGTAGAATGTGAAGGGTCCTGGCCAACAAGATAAGGTTTAGGGTCTCAGGTCAGCTGCCTTCCAGAGATCTACTCAAATCCTGAGAAGTTAGCTCTCAGTCTATCCCCATTTACTCACAGCTCTGTCTTCCCCAATCTGTCAAGGCCCAGTCCACGACCCCCTTGGGACTTGACATAGCTTATGGTTTGGCTGACCCAGGGCTTGCTGAGTCAGCACTGGACTCAGATCTATCTCCTGAGCTGCCCCTACAAACATGCCTGGGCCACCTGAACCTACTAACTACTTAGCAGAATGCTCACATAAGCACCTTATACTTGCTGAACAGCCATTGCAGTCCCACTGTATCCAACAAATCATCAAGTGTTCTGGCAAATTCCTTCCACTCTTGACCCTCAAACAGTCGAGACTCTCAGCAACAGGTGAGAACAGGTTAAATTGCATGCACATGATCACCAGAATCTTGCTGGCTTTAAGTCTTCTGCTACTCATGCGGATGTTTCCTTCCCAGCTCAGCAGTATCTGGAAGTGAGGATACTCTACCAAGTCTTCTGATCTTGAAACTTTAGACCCTTCATCTATCCCATGGTCTGATGTGCCTTGTGTCTTCCTTCTCCCCCTCAGAAATCTTTCTTCATAAAGTCCAGCCCTCAGCTCTGAGTGCTGCATTCACCCATGGAATCCACCAGGTAACTCTCTTGATCTTTAGAGCCTCCCTGTTGATGGCATGGGAACAACAATCAGGAGTTTATGGATGTCTAGGAGTTTCTGGAATTAATAAGTGACACATATCAATATAGCTGCCTCAGATTTTGTTTTGTGGAGGGAAACGTTGATGCAGACAGTCAAGCAAATTCCATTCAAATGCAACATATTTCATATATAACATGATCAAAAAGAAAATGTCAATCCATAATTTGTCTCATTTTATATTTATATTTATCCAAAATGATGACTTAAGTTTGTTTCCCTCAAAAGGTCCACATAACACAACAGGAGACTATTTTAAGTGGTCAATTTGAACAGAACCCTAAGTGGTGCTTTTCTTCTCCCATTGATGAAATTTTCTGCCTCCAACTTGCAACACATAGCCTATTATTTTTATATGTTTGGAAGAAAGCCAAGTGCCCATCTTAATGCTCAATTCCTGAAGACATTTTTTTTTTTTTTTTGTAGTAGCGTATCTTCTGGTAATCACACAGAAACCATTGCTTGTCCGGGTGAAGAAGACAAATTACCCACAAGGGAGCTGCATTTCCACTTTTGGCAACATTATGTGAGGAGAAATGTTAGATCCCAATAAGTGAAGTTTGGAGTGAATTTTCCTCAACTCCTTCCACACGGGGTGTGTGATGTGACTGCCCAAGGGCCTGACTGCCACAGCAAGGAGCACTGCCCCAGAACTCCAGACTTTGAAGACTCTGGGAGGATTAACGCTGAAACTGCTTGTAATCAGAGGAGTTTATGAGTGAGGGAAGGAGAAACAGTGAGCATCAGGGTGGGAATATCCATTGGATTCTAAAAGTACTTGAATGTTGAACATGGACTGGGCCGATGACTTTCAACTGGCATGTGCCCCCCCACAGGAGGCTGCAGAGCAAGGACTAAGCTACAGTTGATGCCAAACTCAGAGTAGAAATTACAGTCTCTTCCAGGCAGCGTAGATGTGAGAGAAGGTGTGGGGGCTTTGGAAGCAAGGCACAAAAACTTCAGTGCCCTTTCTCATATGCTGGCCATGTGCCTATGTAGTCTTAATACTGTTCCCTCACATAGCACACAAAACCCACTATGGTGCATTTTCTTTCTTTATGCTTGATCAAATGACATGAGAAGTCTAATGCTTGCTCAAAGGTGAGGTTATTGTTAGACAAAGTTATTACTGACTCATAACAGAGATTCTGAAGTATGGTTTTTGTCATTTACAACACTGTGAACATGTTTTCCAGTGGTGATGACATTTCTCCCCACAATTATTGAGGTACCACTTAGGGTACAACAAACTCCTGAGGTCCAAGCAGCACAAGGCTTCCCTCAAGAGAAGGCACAGGGTCCAAGTGGATTCTTATTACTAATAATACTTGTCTTGACCTCTGGGCATTACCTGTAGGACTGAACTTTGGAGAGGTACAGTCATCATGAATTAATAATTTGCCATACTGGCATTTGTAGGAGCTTTCACAGTGATGAACCCCTTGCCAATGCTTAAGTGGTTCTTTAGATAAATAGAAACAGAAGGAAAATAAATAGAAAAAAGAGATAAGTAGAAGAAAATGAAAACTTCAAGGCTCTTTTCTGTGAAGCCATAATTACCCTGGTCCTCAAACCGGGCAAGGATCCCATCAAAAGATTAACTTCAGACCAATATCCGTGATGAATATGGACACCAAGATCTCAACAAGATCCTAGCTCATAGGATCCAACAGTACATTAAAAAGATTATCCTCCATGATTCGGTAGGATTTATCTCTGGTAGGCAAGAGTGGTTCAATATTCATAAATCAGTCTATATGGAAAAAAATCAATAATAGAAGAGAGAACCACATGGTCTCAGTGAGAGACTGGTTCTCAATGAGAACCACACTGATGCAGAAAAAAAAAAAAACATTTATAAAAATACAGCATTGGTTCTTGATTAAAGCACTTCAAAGTAAAGGGAATATTCCTCAACTTCATCAATCTATCAATGAAAAAGCCCAGAGAGAATATGATTCTCAATAGGAAAATTTAACAGTCTTTCCCTTTGAGATCAGGAACACGAGAAGGATGCCCAGTCTTGGCTCTGTTCTCCAACATAGGACTAGAAGTCCTAGAAACAGCAATCAGACAACAAAAAGAAATAAAATGTACTCAGTTTGGGGAAGAAGAAGTCAAACTCTCTCTATTCACAGACCACATGATACTTTATATGGAAAACCCAAAAGACTCTGCCCCCAAACTACTAGAACTCATATAACAATTCAATAATGTGGCAGGATACAAAATCAATGCACAGAAATCAGTTGCTTTCTTATACACTAACCCTGAAAATATAGAAAGGGAAATTAGAGAATTGATTCCATTTACTATAGCACCAAGAACCAAAAATACCTTGGAATAAACCTAACAAAAGAGGTACAGGATATGTACTTAAGGACCTAAAGAACACTCATGAAAGAAATTGAAAAAGACACAAAAAGTTGTAAAAGCATCCCATGCTCATGGATCGGAAGAATAAACATCGTTAAAATGTCTTTACTGCACAGAATAATATTTACTTCAATTCCATCCCGGTCAAAATTCCACTAACATCTTCAAAATGCTGGAACAAACAATCCTAAAATTTGTATGGAAGCAGAAAAGACCCCAAATTGTTAAGGAAATTTTCAAAAAGAAAAACAAAACTGGGGGCATCACGTTGCCTGATGTCAAGTTTTGTTACAAAGCTGTGATCACCCAGACAGCATGGTACTGGCCCAAAAACAGGCACGTAGACATGTGGAAGAGAGGAATGAGCTCAGATATGGACCCAAAACTCTATAGTCAAATAATCCTCAGCAAAGCTGGAAAAAATATACAGTGGAAAAAAAGACAGTCTCTTCAATAAATGGTGCTGGGAAATAGGAGAGCTATATATAGAAGAATGAAGCTTGACCATCCTCTTACACCATACACAAATATAAACTTGAAATGGGTAAAAGACCTCAACGTGAGGAAGAAATCCATCAGAATCCTAGAGGAGAACATAGGCAGTAACCTCTTCAACATCGGCCACAGCAACTTCGGTCAACATATGTCTCCAAGGGCAAAGGAGGAACAAAAGTGAATGTGAACTTTTGGGACTTCCTCAAGATCAAAGCTTCTGCCACAGCAAGGAAGCAGTAAACAAATCAAAAGGAGGCAACCGACGAAGAAAGAAGGTACTTGCCAATGAGCGTACAGACCAAAGGCTGATATCCAGGATCTATAAAGAACACTCAAACTCAACACACACAAAACAGATAATCGATGTCAAAAGATGGGCAGAACACATGAACAGTTTCTCCAATGAAGACATGGCCAAAATTAACAAGACAGGAATAACATCTGTGGAGAGGAGGTGGAGACAGGGGAATCCTTTTACACTGTTCTTGGGAATGCAAGTTGGTGCCACCACTTGGAAAACAGTGTGGAGATTCCTTAAAATTATAAACAGAGCTTCACTATGACCCACAATTGCACTACTGGGTATTTACCACAAAGATACAGGTGTATGAACAGAAGGGATCTGTACACCAATGTTCATAGCAGCATGGCCATAGTCACCAAACTGTGGAAAGCATGAGGAAGCCATTCAACAGACAATGAATAAAGAAGATATGGTCCATATATACAATGGAATATTATACAGCCATCAGAAGGGATGGATACCTAACTTTTCTGTCAATATGGAAGACTGGAGGAGATTATGCTGAGGGAAATAATTGAGGAAGAGTAAGTCAATTATTACATGTTTTCACTTACTAGCGGTGCATAGGAAATTACATGGAGGACATTAATAGATGGAAAAGAAAAGTGAATTGGGGGAAATTGTAAGAGGAGATGAAGTATGAGAGACTGTGGCTCTGAGAAACAAACTGAGGGTTTTGGAGTGGCAGGGATGGGGGATAGGTGAACCAGGTGGTGGGTATTAAGAAAGGCATGCATTGTATGGAGCACTGAGTGTGGTGCATCAATAAACTTGGAACTAAGAAAAAATTAAATTAAATTTAAAAAATAATCATTTATTTACTTATAGGAATCTTAATGAAATATGATGAATGAAAAAAATACATTTTACTTAAAATGTCATAATGATTCTATTTTATATCTTTATGAGATTTAAAACAAAACATCCATGACCTACATTCTCCTATTGATAAAAATTACCTCATTTATCATCTTTAGAAAAATAAACTTCAGGACGCCTGGGTGGCTCAGTTGGTTAAGCAGCTGCCTTCGGCTTAGGTCATGATCCCAGCGTCCTGGGATCGAGTCCCACATCGGGCTCCTTGCTCATCAGGAGCCTGCTTCTCCCTCTTCCTCTGCCTGCCATTCTGTCTGCCTGTGTTTGCTCTCTCTCCCTCTCTCTCTGACAAATAAATAAATAAAATCTTTTATAAAATAAATAAATAAATAAATAAACTTCCTAGATTTCTACTCTACTGTAAGTTACTTCAGATTTCATTCAGCAAAAAAGGAGTGTATTTACAAGGACAGTAGTAGAATAATTGTGAGAAGACTTTCCATTGTAGCTTTTTATTCTATATTGCCCTTTTACCACAGAGGATCTAGGAGACAAGACACTGAGAACTCAGAGTAATTTGAATTGGTTTTCAGATGTTAGTCAAAATGAAATATTAAATATCCTCTTTCAGAGCATAGGGAGGTCACTCACTTCATAAAACATACCTGAATAATATCACTTTAAAATTTTTAGGGACACCTGAGTGGCTCAGTCACTAAGTGTCTGCCTTTGGCTCAGGTCATGATCCCAGGGTCCTGGGATCAAGCCCCAAATCTGGCTCCCTGCTCAGTGGGAAGCCTGCTTCTCCCTCTCCCAATCCTGCTCCTATTCCCTCTATGGAAATCACTCTCTGCCAAATAAAAAAATTATTTATATATCTATATGTAGATGGATATATATATATATATATATATATATAATATATATATATATAATAAACATATATTTTTATCCCCAGGGGCACAGGTCTGCGAATCGCCAGGTTTACACACTTCACAGCACTCACCATAGCACATACCCTCCCCAATATCCATAACCCCACCCCCCCTCCCAACACGCCTCCCCCCATCAACCCTCAGTTTCTTTTGTGAGATTAAGAGTCACTTATGGTTTGTCTCCCTCCCAATCCCATCTTGTTCCATTTATTCTTCTCCTACCCCCTCAACCGCCCATGTTGCATCTCCTCTCCCTCATATCAGGGAGATCATATGATAGTTGTCTTCTCCAATTGACTTATTCGCTAAGCATGATACCCTCTAGTTCCATCCACGTTGTCGCAAATGACAAGATTTCATTTCTTTTGATGACTGCATAGTATTCCATTGTGTAATATACCCAATCTTCTTTTTTTTTAATTTTTTATTTTTTTCAGCATAACAGTATTCATTATTTTTGCACCACATCCAGTGCTCCATGCAATCCGTGCCCTCTACAATACCCACCACCTGGTGCCCCCAACCTCCCACCCCCACCGCTTCAAAATTCACAGATCGTTTTTCAGAGTCCATAGTCTCTCATGGTTCACCTCCCCTTCCAATTTCCCTCAACTCCCTTCTCCTCTCCATCTCCCCTTGTCCTCCATGCTATTTGTTATGCTCCACAAATAAGTGAAACCACATGATAATTGACTCTCTCTGCTTGACTTATTTCACTCAGCATAATCTCTTCCAGTCCCGTCCATGTTGCTACAAAACTTGGGTATTCATCCTTTCTTTTTTCTTTTCTTTCTTTTTTTTTTTTTTTTTTTTTACAGCTTTATACACATATATTTTTATCCCCAGGGGTACAGGTCTGTGAATCGCTAGGTTTAAACACTTCACAACACTCACCATAGCACATACCCTCCCCAAATCCATAACCACACCCCCCTCTCCCAACCCCCTCCCCCCATCAAACCTCAGTTTGTTTTGTGAGATTAAGAGTCACTTATGGTTTGTCTCCCTCCCAATCCCATCTTGTTTCATTTACTCTTCTCCTACCCCCTCAACCCCCATGCCGCATCTCCTCTCCCTCATATCAGGGAGATCATATGATAGTTGCCTTTCTCCGATTGACTGATTTCGCTAAGCATGATACCCTCTAGTTCCATCCACGTCGTCGCAAATGGCAAGATATCATTTCTTTTGATGGCTGCATAGTATTTCATTGTGTATATATACCACATCTTCTTTATCCATTCGTCTGTTGATGGACATCTAGGTTCTTTCCATAGTTTGGCTATTCTAGACATTGCTGCTATAAACATTCGGGTGCACGTACCCCTTCGGATCACTACGTTTGTATCTTTAGGGTAAATACCCAGCAGTGCAATAGCTGGGTTATAGGGTAGTTCTATTTTCAACATTTTGAGGAACCTCCATGCTGTTTTCCAGAGTGGTTGCACCAGCTTGCATTCCCACCAACAGTATAGGAGGGTTCCCCTTTCTCCGCATCCTCGCCAGCATCTGTCATTTCCTGACTTGTTAATTTTAGCCATTCTGACTGGTGTGAGGTGATATCTCATGGTGGTTTTGATTTGTATTTCCCTGATGCCGAGTGATATGGAGCACTTTTTCATGTGTCTGTTGGCCATCTGGATGTCTTCTTTGCAGAAATGTCTGTTCATGTCCTCTACCCATTTCTTTTTTTTTTTTTTAATATTTTTATTTTTTTCAGCATAACAGTATTCATTATTTTTGCACCACACCCAGTGCTCCATGCAATCCGTGCCCTCTACAATACCCACCACCTGGTGCCCCCAACCTCCCACCCCCACCGCTTCAAAATTCTCAGATCGTTTTTCAGAGTCCATAGTCTCTCATGGTTCACCTCCCCTTCCAATTTCCCTCAACTCCCTTCTCCTCTCCATCTCCCCTTGTCCTCCATGCTATTTGTTATGCTCCACAAATAAGTGAAACCATATGATAATTGACTCTCTCTGCTTGACTTATTTCACTCAGCATAATCTCTTCCAGTCCCGTCCATGTTGCTACAAAACTTGGGGATTCATCCTTTTTTTTTTTTTTTTTTTTTTTTTTTTTTTACAGCTTTATAAACATATTTTTATCCCCAGGGGTACGGGTCTGCGAATCGCCAGGTTTACACACTTCACAACACTCACCATAGCACATACCTCCCCGATATCCATAACCCCACCCCCTCTCCCAACCCCCTCCCCCCATCAACCCTCAGTTTGTTTTGTGAGATTAAGAGTCACTTATGGTTTGTCTCCCTCCCAATCCCATCTTGTTTCATTTACTCTTCTCCTACCCCGTCGACCCCCCATGTTGCATCCCTCATATCAGGGAGATCATATGATAGTTGTCTTTCTCCGATTGACTTATTTCGCTAAGCATGATACCCTCTAGTTCCATCCACGTCGTCGCAAATGGCAAGATTTCATTTCTTTTGATGGCTGCATAGTATTCCATTGTGTATATATACCACATCTTCTTTATCCATTCGTCTGTAGATGGACATCTAGGTTCTTTCCATAGTTTGGCTATTGTAGACATTGCTGCTATAAACATTCGGGTGCACGTGCCCCTTCGGATCACTACGTTTGTATCTTTAGGGTAAATACCCAGCAGTGCAATTGCAGGGTCATAGGGTAGTTCTATTTTCAACATTTTGAGGAACCTCCATGCTGTTTTCCAGAGTGGTTGCACCAGCTTGCATTCCCACCAACAGTTTAGGAGGGTTCCCCTTTCTCTGCATCCTCGCCAGCATCTGTCATTTCCTGACTTGTTAATTTTAGCCATTCTGACTGGTGTGAGGTGATATCTCATGGTGGTTTTGATTTGTATTTCCCTGATGCCGAGTGATATGGAGCACTTTTTCATGTGTCTGTTGGCCATCTGGATGTCTTCTTTGCAGAAATGTCTGTTCATGTCCTCTGCCCATTTCTTGATTGGATTATTTGTTCTTTGGGTGTGGAGTTTGCTAAGTTCTTTATAGATTTTGGACACTAGCCCTTTATCTGATATGTCATTTGCAAATATCTTCTCCCATTCTGTCAGTTGTCCTTTGGTTTGATTAACTGTTTCCTTTGCTGTGCAAAAGCTTTTGATCTTGATAAAATCCCAATAGTTCAGTTTTGCCCTTGCTTCCGTTGCCTTTGGCAATGTTCCTAGGAAGAAGTTGCTGCGGCTGAGGTCGAAGAGGTTGCTGCTTGTGTTCTCCTCAAGGATTTTGATGGATTCCTTTCTCACATTGAGGCCCTTCATCCATTTTGAGTCTATTTTCGTGTGTGGTGTAAGGAAATGATCCAATTTCATTTTTCTGCATGTGGCTGTCCAATTTTCCCAACACCATTTATTGAAGAGACTGTCTTTTTTCCACTGGATATTCTTTCCTGCTTTGTCAAAGACGAGTTGACCATAGAGTTGAGGTCCATTTCTGGGCTCTCTATTCTGTTCCATTGATCTATGTGTCTGTTTTTGTGCCAGTACCATGCTGTCTTGATGACAGCTTTGTAATAGAGCTTGAAGTCCGGTATTGTGATGCCACCAACTTTGGCTTTCTTTTTCAATATTCCTTTGGCTATTCGAGGTCTTTTCTGGTTCCATATGAATTTTAAGATTATTTGTTCTATTTCTTTGAAAAAAATGGATGGTACTTTGATAGGAATTGCATTAATGTGTAGATTACTTAAGGTAGCATAGACATTTTCACATATTTATTCTTCCAATCCAGGAGCATGGAACATTTTTCCATTTCTTTGTGTCTTCCTCATTTTCTTTCATGAGTACTTTATAGTTTCTGAGTATAGATTCTTAGGCTCTTTGGTTAGGTTTATTCCTAGGTACCTTATAGTTTTGGGTGCAATTGTAAATGGGATGGACTCCTTAATTTCTCTTTCTTCTGTTTTGTGTTGGTGTAGAGAAATGCAACTGATTTCTGTGCATTGATTTTATATCCTGACACTTGACTGAATTCCTGTACAAGTTCTAGCAGTTTTGGAGTGGAGTCTTTTGGGTTTTCCACATAGAGTATCATATCATCTGCAAAGAGTGATAGTTTGACTTCTTCTTTGCCGATTTGGATGCCTTTAATTTCCTTTTGTTGTCTGATTGCTGAGGCTAGGACTTCTAGTACTATGTTGAATAGCAGTGGTGATAACGGACATCCCTGCCGTGTTCCTGACCTTAGCGGAAAAGCTTTCAGTTTTTCTCCATTGAGAATGATATTTGCGGTGGGTTTTTCATAGATGGCTTTGATAATATTGAGGTATGTGCCGTCTATCCCTACACTTTGAAGAGTTTTGATCAGGAAGGGATGCTGTACTTTGTCAAATGCTTTTTCAGCATCTATGGAGAGTATCATATGGTTCTTGTTCTTTCTTTTATTAATGTGTTGTATCACATTGATGATTTGCGGATGTTGAACCAGCCTTGCAGCCCTGGAATAAATCCCACTTGGTCGTGGTGAATAATCCTTTTAACGTACTGTTGAATCCTATTGGCTAGTATTTTGGCGAGAATTTTTGCATCTGTGTTCATCAAGGATATTGGTCTGTAGTTCTCTTTTTTGTTGGGATCCTTGTCTGGTTTTGGGATCAAGGTGATGCTGGCCTCATAAATGAGTTTGGAAGTTTTCCTTCTATTGCTATTTTTGGGAACAGTTTCAGGAGAATAGGAATTAGTTCTTCTTTAAATGTTTGGTAGAATTCCCCCGGGAAGCCGTCTGGCCCTGGGCTTTTGTTTGTTTGGAGATTTTTGATGACTTTCAATCTCCTTACTGGTTATGGGTGTTCAGGCTTTCTATTTCTTCCTGGTTCAGTTGTGGTAGTTTATATGTCTCTAGGAATGCATCCATTTCTTCCAGATTGTCAAATTTGTTGGCGTAGAGTTGCTCATAGTATGTTCTTATAATTGTCTGTATTTCTTGGTGTTCGTTGTGATCTCTCCTCTTTCATTCATAATTTTATTTACTTGGGTCCTTTCTCTTTTCTTTTGATAAGTCTGGCCAGGGGTTTATCCATCTTATTAATTCTTTCAAAGAACCATCTCCTAGTTTCGTTGATTTGTTCTATTGTTTTTGTTTTTTGTTTTTTTTTTTTTTGTTTCTATTTCATTTATTTCTGCTCTGATCTTTATGATTTCTCTTCTCCTGCTGGGGTTAGGGTTTCTTTTTGTTCTTTCTCCAGCTCATTTAGGTGTAGGTTAGGTTGTGTACCTGAGACCTTTCTTGTTTTTGAGAAAGGCTTGTACCGCTATATATTTTCCTCTCAGGACTGCCTTTGTTGTGTCCCACAGATTCTGAACCGTTGTGTTTTCATTATCATTTGTTTCCATAAATTTTTTCAATTCTCCTTTGATTTCCTGGTTGACCCTCATTCTTTAGAAGGATGCTGTTTAGTCTCCATGTATTTGGGTTCTTTCCAAATTTCCTCTGTTATTGAGTGCTAGCTTCAGAGCATTGTGGTCTGAAAATATGCAAGGAATGAGCCCAATCTTTTGATACTGGTTGATACCTGATTTAGGACCAAGAATGTGATCTATTCTGGAGAATGTTCCATGTGCACTAGAGAAGAATGTGTATTCTGTTGCTTTGGGATGAAATGTTCTGAATATATCTGTGATGTCCATCTGGTCCAGTGTGTCATTGAAGGCCTTGATTTCCTTGTTGATCTTTTGCTTGGATGATCTGTCCATTTCAGTGAGGGGAGTGTTAAAATCCCCTACTATTATTGTATTCTTGTCGATGTTTTCTTTGATTTTGTTATTAATTGGTTTATATAGTTGGCTGCTCCCACGTTAGGGGCATAGATATTTAAAATTGTTAGATCTTCTTGTTGGACAGTTCCTTTGAGTATGATATAGTGTCCTTCCTCATCTCTTATTATAGTCTTTGGCTTAAAATCTAATTGATCTGATATAAGGATTGCCACTCCTGCTTTCTTCTGATGTCCATTAGCATGGTAAATTCTTTTCCACCCCCTCACTTTAAACCTGGAGGTGTCTTCGGGTTTAAGATGAGTTTCTTGTAGGCAACATATAGATGTATTTGTTTGTTTATCCATTCTGATACCCTGTGTCTTTTGATTGGGGCATTTAGCCCATTAACATTCAGGGTAACTATTCAGAGATATGAATTTAGTGCCATTGTATTGCCTGTAAGGTGACTGTTATTGTATTGTCTCTGTTTCTTTCTGATCTACTACTTTGAGGGTCTCTCTTTGCTTAGAGGACCCCTTTCAATATTTCCTGTAGAGCTGGTTTGGTGTTTGCAAATTCTTTCAGTTTTTGTTTGTCCTGGAAGCTTTTAATCTCTCCGTCTATTTTCAATGATAGCCTAGATGGATATAGTATTCTTGGCTGCATGTTTTTCTCATTTAGTGCTCTGAATATATCATGCCAGCTCTTTCTGGCCTGCCAGGTCTCTGTGGATAAGTCTGCTGCCAATCTAATATTTTTACCATTGTACGTTACAGACTTCTTTTCCCGGGCTGCTTTCAGGATCTTTTCTTGTTACTAAGACTTGTAAATTTTACTATTAGGTGACGGGGTGTGGACCTATTCTTATTGATTTTGAGGCAGGTTCTCTGAACCTCCTGGATTTGGATGCGTGTTCCCTTTGCCATATTGGGGAAATTCTCTCCAATTATTCTCTCCAACATACCTTCTGCTCCCCTCTCCGTTTCCTCTTCTTCTGGAATCCCAATTATTCTAATGTTGTTTCGTCTTATGGTGTCACTTATCTCTCGAATTCTCTCCTCGTGGTCCAGTAGCTGTTTGTCCCTCTTTTGCTCAGCTTCTTTATTCTCTGTCATTTGGTCTTCATATCACTAATTTTTTCTTCTGCCACGTTTATTCTAGCAGTGAGAGCCTCCATTTTTGATTGCACGTCATTAATAGCTTTTTTGTTTTCAACTTGGTTAGATTTTAGTTCTTTTATTTCTCCAGAAAGGGCTTTTATATCTCCCGAGAGGGTTGCTTTAATATCTTCCATGCCTTTTTCAAGCCCGGCTAGAACCTTGAGAATCGTCATTCTGAACTCTAGATCTGACATATTACCAATGTCTGTATTGATTAGGTCCCTAGCCTTTGGTACTGCCTCTTGTTCTTTTTTTTTTGTTATGAATTTTTCCGCCTTGTCATTTTGTCCAGATAAGAGTATATGAAGGAGGAAGTAAAATACTAAAAGGGTGGCACAACCCCAGGAAAATATGCTTTAGCCAAATCAGAAGAGATCCCAAATCGTGAGGGGGAGAAAGGGCATAAAAAGGGGTTCAGAAAGAAAAAAAAAGAAACTATTAAAAAAAGAAAGCTGATAAAAAATAAAAAGGAAATATATATATATATATAATTAATATATATTAGATAAACTATTTAAAAAACCTTAAAAAAGAAAACGGTAAAAGTTAAAAAAATTAGCAAGAAGAGAAAAAAAATTGAAAAAGAGAAAAATATTAAATTAACTGCAAGGCTAAAAAATCATGGGGAGAAAGCCATGAGTTCCGTGCTTTGCTTTCTTCTCCTCTGGAATTCTGCCACTCTCCTTCATATTGAAACTGCACTCCTTGGTAGGTGAACTTGGTCCTGGCGGAGATTCCCGTGATCTTCTGGGGGAGCGGCCTGTTGTAGTGATTCTCAAGCGTCTTTGCCCCAGGCGGAGTTGCACCGCCCTTACATGGGGCGGTCTGAG